>NW_017387736.1:596449-695645 GCF_001664035.1 Metschnikowia bicuspidata var. bicuspidata NRRL YB-4993 | reverse complement strand
TTCTTTCATTCTTTCATTCTTTCATTCTTTCATTCTTTTGTTTTCCTTGCGGGAGCGGGGGCTGGCTCGGGCTTGCTTGTGGTTGTTCTGATGTCCATGGACCCATGGCTCGCGAGCGCGTGTGAGCCCGCCGGCAGAAGACGCAACGCGGCAAACAGAGGGCAGGGGTGGGGGAACACGTGGCTGGACTTGTGCATGTCGCCAGCGGCCCCAGAAAACCGTGCCATGCCAATCTGGATAAGTGCAGATGGAGGCGTGGGTGCAACTGTTTGGGTGCAATTGTTTGGTGCGACTGTTTGGGTGTGTCACGTGGTATCCGCCATGTAGCCATCCCTCACGTGGCCAGGAAAAAAACTTCCGTGGAGAAAGCTTTTTCCCTCCTTTTTTTCCTTAAGGGTTTTTAGAGCTAGTAGTATTCCAAGGACCCGAAGTACCGTACATACTTGAATTGAGCAATCTGATACTGAAAGGGTGCGATTGCTTGGTGCGATTGCTTGGTGCGATTGCTTGGTGCGATTGTTTGGTGCGAATGGAAGCGCAGTGGCCGGGCCGTTGTTTTCAGTATCAGATTTCTCAATTCAAGTATGCACGGTACTTAGGACCCTTAAAATACGACTACTCTATAAACCCTTCGAGGAGAAAAAGAACAGGAAAAAGCTTTCTCTACGGAAGTTTTTTTCCTGGCCACGTGAGAGGTGACATGGCCGATACCACGTGACAGTTGTGCCCTGACCAGACTGGTCCGTATCCTTCGCAGCTTACCCTTTGAAGCAAAGCCCCGCCCAACCAGCAGGGACCAGAGATACAGACGGTCAAAAGCAGCGATCAACAACAAACAAATAACAAGACAGAAAACAAAAAAACAAAAAACAAAACACAAAACACAAAACACAAAAAACAAAAAAACAAAGAACAAAAAACAAAGAACAAAGAACAAAAACAATCAACAGAAAACTATCAACAAAACAAAACACAACATCCCAGAAGCCTGAGATCACGGGCCCCGGAATCTGGCCCTACCGTCAGCTCCACACGCGTTCGCGCAGACCTGGTGCGCCCGTGCACTCCAGAGATAACATGGCCATGGCAGGCTCCTCCATACTCGGCGGAAACAACAAACAAAGCATTCGTACATGCCACATCCCGCCAATGCATGCTCGTGCTCTGATATCGGAATGCGGACTGTTCATCGCCGTGCCCTCGGGCCATGAGTTGCACGTCCATAGCCTCCAGTCTCCGGACTCCCCCCTCCACTACGATCTCTCCAAGATCTTCTTTCGCCACAGAAAGCTCCCCCGCTGGGCGCTGTACAAACCCCGCATATCCATCTCGATTATCCAGTGGGAGCACGTGGCCTCAGCGCCGTCCACAAAAGTCGCCGTCTGTGCCTCCGACGACGCCCTCCACCTAGTACTCATTTTCAGCTTGGCAGAACCATGGCCTGCCATCATCGAGGCGGACGCCTTTGGGGTCGAGCGGCTCCAGTGGCTCCCGTTGCTTCTGCGTGAGACAAGCGCGTACAAAAACAGCACGCTCTTGGCCGTGTTCACCAAGCACGGCTTGGAGCTCAGGCTTTATTCGCTCATGCACACACACGTGCTAGTCACAGTCCCCAAGCCTGTGATTGGCGAGGTGTTTGTCCGGCCAGACAGCACGGGCGTGTGGTCGGTCGTTTCCTCGGCATACTACGAAAAGAACTCGCGCCAGAAAGCCATCCGAGATGACCCCTCGGCGCTCTGGCCGACCTTGTTGCACTTTCACACAGACGGCGTGCTGTGCTCGCTCCTTGCATCTTTGAAACTCGACTTCGACCCGAGTCCCGCCGCCGCGTTCTCGTGGTCAATGTCGGGGAAATGGCTCCTGTACTTCGACACGGCGCACTCGCTTGATGCCCACAAACTATTGGTCTTCAACGCGTTGGGGGTCCACGATAAGGCCATTGAAGACATCACTTGCCATGTGCTACAGACTACTCGTACGCTCAGCTACGAGCCCGAGTCAACCGAGTCACGTATGGCGGGTCTCTTCCCACAAGCGCTCTGGGGACGCGTGAAACACATTGATTATATCGTGGTGGTCCCAACACACACCATTTTGACTTTACGGCTACGCGTCAGCGACGTTTTGAACATGTTCAAGTCACAAATACACGAACTAGACTTGCGCTCTGGGATAATCTGGACCCGCGCACAAAGCGGGCCCAAAATGCAATACAAGAGGGACAGTACTCTTCCCACATCTTTGCCGCATAATTGGTCCAAGATCCGCACGTTTGGTTCAAGCCACTTGATTGCCACAGACAACTGTGTCGTTCTTTTTAGGCCACTGTTCGATAAGGTGCTACGATTTGACATCGTGGCAACTATCGTCGTCAACCTGGCCCTCCTTGAAGCCAAAGAGCTACACAACGGCAGCCATCTTTTGGTTTTCAATGACCATGTCGCTCTACGGACTCCAGCTGGCATGGAGAGCTTATCATCGAGCACCACGGAGTTTACAGAGGTCAAAGTGAATGAAGAAAATGAAGGTTTGACAATCTCGCTTGTGGAAACAGGCGCAAATAATTCAGCTTGGAGACAGCTCAAATACAAGTTCAGCAGCAACAGAAATTCCGCTCAGGAAACAGACTCTTCAGAAATCGCAATGAAGGAGGTCGGACTCAACACAGGTCCCCCTTTCTTCAATGCAACAAAGGATGCAGGCAGCATATTGCATAGGTTTGTGAAAGATCTTCAGCCAGGCCAGTTCTCGGACTCATCTGGCCCCGCAGAAGAGATTACAGACACGTTCCAAACCCAAAAGAGGAGAAGGCTTTGAGCGAGCAAATCCTAGAAAATGAATGTGAGGTCATCAAAGTGTCTAAAAGTGTCATGCGCGAAAGGAGATCTAGTTGAGATGCCGGATGGCAAACAATCCAGACCAAAGCTATTGGCTGAATATTCATAAAACGTGATATTTATTAATGGGGTAAGGTTTGATGTGGTATATGTACATGAAGCAGAGAGAAGCATCCGGCATGCCTCAACTGGACTTCTTCTTTGGCGCACCCTTGCCTCTCTTCTTCCTATCGATGACCATCTTCATTCTGTAGGTTTCTTTTGGATCAATGAAGTTCAATTCGGGAAACCATTTCTTGAAATCTTTGAAAGTGGGCGCAGATTCATTGACTCCGTAGTATGACGCAATTTCCTTACCTCTCAAAGGAGCACGCAAGACCTCAGACCCGTTTCTGATTCCCGTGGGGTTGTACGTCTCACCGAAAATCTCCGCCGAGAGTTTCTGGACCTGCTTGAGCTGGTTCAAGTTAATTTTGCGAAAGGCGGACATGACAGCTGGTGGTCAATGGCTACAACCTATTGAAAAAAGTTTAGGTGTTTTCGTCGCTCTGGTGTACAGGTGCGTGCTCGCACGGGCCGGGCCTTGCAGCCACAGGCCGCACCTAACCTGTGCGCCTGGGCTTCCATAATATTGTTCGAGTAACTCCTCAACATTTTTATTGAACTTCCTAAAATGCTTCTTAGATCGAGCGAGATACGGAGTATATTGACTTCAAATAAACATGGTTCCTAGTGGCAGATTGCCTTTCGATATCTCCGTTAAACACGCCCTAGGCTCCTCTTTTTTCCTAATAGATTTATCTTATCAAAGAAATAATACTTCTATTTCTGAGGCTCAATCAAATCCGAAGAAATGGGCCTCTTTCATGACAAGGCGCTTGATGTTCGCGATTCAAAACACCTGAAAGACAATAAGGCAGGAGATTAGCGCGCATCTGGACCTCGAGAATATTAAGGAGGCAATGAAACAGGACGTTCGTTCTGGACCCCGCTATCAGCTAATTACTTCCTCATTCTAATATTACTACACGTCTACATGTCTTTTGATGCGCTTGATATCTTAAAGACAAGCTAGGTCAGCCTGCGGGTAAGAGCAAAAAAAAAAGGAAAAAAAGAGATGAAGAATATCATGGCATCTTGAATAATCTGGTGCTTTTTTTTCACAGCTTCCCTCTTTTTTAAGTCCCAGGTGTCTTGTGTTAAACAGGGCTGGGAACCCTACGCTCATGATCCTCATTTCCATGGAGGCTCATTTGCAATGTCGCGAGCTCGCTCCGCATCTATTTCTGGACCGGCTGAACAAAAGCCACGGCTCGACAGTCCGCCAGCTTCGCAAGCTTTAAAAAACAGCCGCAGTGGACTCATGGAATTTCCGGGGTTTCAGAATAAAAACCCCTTTCTCCGAGGGCGAAAATCGATAGTCTTTCCGACACATAGACTCAGGCTCTGGTCCTACTATTGTTGTGCGAGTTCCTATCGGAGGCTGAGTGCGCGACATGAGGCGCTCCACTATACCTTCTCAAAAGGTTCAGTTCTTAGATTCCACGCATCTATACATATTTTCTCATTTGTAGAAACACACACCAGAAAAAGGGAGACGATCCAGACTTTTCACCAGAGCCTGCCCTATTTACCTCAAGATCAGAAGAGGTCACAAACGCAGTTGCTGTCCCCAAGCGCCATCGCAGTTGGCATCGAAAAGCCAGCTGTCTGATCCGATCACAGCGCGAGTCTTTCGCCCAATCTACTTCCACCCAATATCGATATGCTCCGAAGCGGCCGGGAGTCGCCCACAAATGATGATGCGGAAGAACAAAGCCCATTTCTATCCCCAGAGGAATCCTTTGCCTCGGCTCGAAATCGCCCCAGGAGGTCTCTGGATAGATCCGAACGACGTGTCTCGCTCCAGGATATCGAGTATCCGGATACCGACATCCCCTTGGACTCACACCCGCTATTAGCCGAGGCAGTGTTTTCACAGCCACAAGCGCTCCAGCAGGGCATGGGCGAGGCCCTTGGTTTGGATTGTACTTCGCCCTCATGGCTTCCTTATAGTCACCCTCCGACTGACTCAGAATCAGAGGATGACGACACCCGAGACAGCGAAGACATAGCACGATATCCTGAAGTATCCAGGAAATCGCGTCACTCGTATATTTACTCTAGGCGCGGCTCTACCGACACGCATGACCGCGACCTAACATTCGAGATTCCCATGATCACTCTCAACACAGCTGGCGTGCCCCTGCCCCAGGCGGCCACTAAATATGATCGATTCTCGGACTTGGAGTCGGGAATATACACGCAACCCGAATCCCCTATACTGCGCGAGTCTCTGCATCATCTTTCACGGCCCCCTCCAGGGTCCCCCTCTAAATTCTCTGGGTTCATCACCAGAATCTCCGATAGAATCGCTGGAACAGACAACCCTCACACACCCCTGTCCGACAAAAACACGTTTTGGAAAAATGACCTTGTTGACCATCTGCCGAGACCGTCGACGATCGTTGAAGACTTCCCCTCTTCATCCATAATCGGCGATCCTATCAATTCTTCGTCGACTTCTCTCCTGAGTCCCTCGCTGCCTTTCATGGCTCCCCACGAACGCTCTCATCACTCGAGTATGGAAAGTATACATTCTGTCGATGGACAAAGGGACCCCAGGACTCAAAGCTTAAGTCAAACCAACACACATCTTACACCCACTCCATTCACCACCAACTTGGCTGCGTCAGGCGTCTCAGCAAATTCGTCTTTAGACTTACCAATGCGCGATTCTTTAGATGATTCCTATTTTGTCTCTGACCACAACACCTCCTTACACGGAAAGTCGCTCGGGATTTTTGGTCCAAAGTCCCCCTTCAGAAATTGGTGTCACAAAGTTGTTTCCCACAAGTTCACAAACTTGGCAGTCACCGTCATCATCTTTTTCCAGACTGTTCTTTTGGCCCACAGACAATGGAATCCCATGAAGGATTACGGATATTATTTTGACGGCTACTCTGCGGGGGACTATATTTTAGTCATCATAAATTGCTTATACACCGCTGAAATGGCGATGAAGACTGTTTCATACGGGCTCTACGATGATCGAGTCATGTTCAAAAATTTAGGTATGGAATACCCAAAACGAAACTCAATTTTAGGAAACAGCTACTTTTATTCGCTTTTGCTGGAAAAAGTCTCTCATGGCATTATTTATTTGAGACATTTGAGGTCAACATTGTCGCCGAATCAGTCCAAGTCAAATAAAGGACAAGAGTTGTCAAGTATGAATGACAACACAACGTCCGTTTATGGGATAGCTGCACAAGTCTCCACGCGAGAAAAGTTTCAGTATCCTGGTCTTCATATCTCGCGATCAAACAATTCAATATCAGATAGAAACGATGCACTGTCCTCACTTTCCCCATCAAACCCAAGACGAAAAGGTCTTTTCAAGCTGAATACTTTCTTCCGCCTGGACTATTTGAGCAATGTCTTAGGTGATCTGCAAATAAAGCGTGCTTTTCTTCGTGACAATTGGCAGAGATTGGACTTCATAGCTATTCTTTCATTTTGGATTTCATTACCGATGTCATTGAATCACTGGGACGCCGCTCATCATGTGATGATTTTCCGTGCATTGAGCTGTATTCGTATTCTCCGGCTTTGCAAATTGACGGATGGTACCAACATGATACTCAGAGCTTGCGAATCTTGTCTACCGCAGTTGATCGATGTGGGTATATTTATTGCCTGCTTCTGGTTCATCATTGGAATTGTTGGTGTTCAATCCTTCAAATCATCCCTAACAAGACATTGTGTCTGGACGAACCCAGATGATCCATCTGAGGTGTATATTGACACAGATCTGTATTGTGGCTCATACTTAGGAACAGACGGTGAAATTTATTCTTATCTAGACAGGAACGGCAATCATGCCGCTTATCCCAAGGGTTTCAGATGTCCTGTGAATTCAGTATGCCAGAGCGGGGAGAATCCTTACAATGGGACGGTGAATTTTGATAATATTCTCCAATCGATGCAAATGGTGTTCGTGATGATAAGTGTTAACACGTTTTCGGACATTATGTACAATTTGACCGACACGGACAGCTTAGCTGCTTCATTGTTCTATATTGTTGGAATATTCATTTTAACAGTGTGGCTCATGAACATCTTCACTGCTATTATTGTTTCCTCCTTTAAAAACATACAACTTGAGGCCGCGGAAGAACAAAAGCGAGCTTCGGGAAAGCTGAAAAAAAAGACCCTCATAAAGCAGATTTTCAACAACGAAGTTCACAACAACAAGGTTCTTGAGTTGATTGAAAAGAAGCCACTCTTGAAGATGTATTACCGCTTTGAATTCATATTCATTTTGGTCATCTTTGCATCTCTAATCACCCAGATGTTTCGAGATAGTACCATGTCTGAGGCGCGAGCGCATAAATTGTACATAGTAGAGTCTGTGTTCACTCTGATTTTGTTGCTTGAAATCATTATCAGGTTTACGTTGTACATGCCAAGCGTTAAGACATTTTTTTTGTCCAGAGGAAATTGTTTCGACTTGATTCTTGCCACTATCACATCCATAATGATTCTTGGCCCTGTCAAAAACAAACTCGGCCATACTTATTACTGGCTTACATTTTTTCAATGTGCCAGATTTTACAGAGTGGTCTTATCATCCAGAATCACGTCTGATCTTTGGATAAAGATTTTTCGAAACTTCAAGCCAATATATGATCTCACGTTGTTTTATTTCATTCTTTTGTTTTTGGGCGGGATCATTGTTGCACGTTACTTCGAGGGAACAATTCCTCCCGATGATGTTGATACCGTTATATTTGCGATGCACACACTACCAAACACGCTAATGTCTCTTTATGTTATAACATCTACAGAAAATTGGGCGAATATCATGTACGGCCTTCAAGAATATGCTACTAGCACCTTTCAAAGAGCTATGGGCTCGATATTACTTGTGCTATGGTTCATGATCACCAACTTGATTGTGATGAATATTTTTATTGCTGTCATTGCAGCCCCAATGGAAATTTCAATTGAGGGTCGTAAGAAGTATCAAGTAAGACACTTCATTAACGATATGACTGAAAGACTTCAGACTGTCAGGGTAAATCCAGGGTGGATCCAAAAGCTAAAATCAAAAGCTTTCAAGCCAAAGGAAGAAAAAAATATGGAGAAAGCCATTACAAATTTGCTTTTGAGTGGAAGAGCGGTGAATGAATTCTTAGATGGGGATGAACTTGCGGCTGAGAGAAATCAAAATGATTTGGAAACACATAAAAATGTTATCGTACGGTGGTGGGCTTCGAAATTAAAGAGCACAAAAAAGTTCTTCCAAAATCCGTTTTATTCCAAAAGATCCATGGAGACAGATGTCTCCAATTTCAATCCCGCTGAATTTGCGACAAGAGTTATAACGGAGAGGCGAAAGCTAATTTCTGAACAGGACCAGTACTTGAAGGAAAATCCAAATTTCAACACTGTGTTCTATGTATTGGGACCTCGCCATAAGTTAAGGAGATTATGTCAAAAAATTGTCCCATCTAGTCACGGTGAAAGAATTGATGGCACAGAGCCCAATAAAATTGTGGCAGAAATTTTTTCTTTATTCATGTTTCTTTCGACGATTGGTATTGTTGCAACAGCATGTTATCAAACACCACTCTATCGTAGTGAAATGACTCAAAAGTTTGGAAAGTGGAACTGGACTTTCTACATTGATACTTGCTTTATGGCAATATTCACTATTGAATTTTTTGTGAAAGTTGTTGCTGATGGCTTCTTGTTTACTCCAAATGCTTATGTCAGGTCTTCCTGGAATTGGCTTGATTTTGGTGCACTTGGCTCGTTGTGGATTGAGTTCATCGCATTTTTGAAGAATGATAGTGAATTGTCCCGAATTGTGCGGGGGTTGAAAGCACTAAGAGCTTTGAGAATTCTCACGATTAGTGAGACGGCAAAAAACAATTTTCATTACACCATGATTTCCGGTTTTGGGAAGATTTTGAGTGCTGCAATCATATCCCTTACTTTACTTCTTCCATTTTCCGTATGGGGATTGAATATCTTCAACGGAAGACTCGGATATTGTCTCGATGAGGCTTCTGGTGTCGCTGAATGCTACAATGAATATCGGAATGAGGTATATGACTGGGAAATCGTAAGCCCCAAAGTTTATGTTGAGCCTATGCTTGAATTTAACGATTTCAGATCTTCATTTTCATCTCTATATCAGATTGTTTCCTTGGAAGGATGGAGTGATCTTTTGGTCAATGTCATGCAAAGCACTGGCGTGGGAACTCCTCAAAAGATGTTTGCAAGTCCGGTAAGTGGGTTGTTTGTCATTCTTTTTAATTTTGTCAGCACCGTTTTCATTCTTACTTTGTTTGTTTCGGTCATTATTAATAATTACTCGAAAGTTACTGGAAGGGCTTACTTAACACCGGTACAAGTGCAGTGGTATCACGTCAAAAAATTTCTCCTACAAGTCAAGCCATCCCAGAGGAAGGGAGCTGAATCTTTGACTGGCATTCGGAAATTTTGCTACATGATAACTGTCGAGAAAAATCGGGTTTGGACATTTGTTCTAAATTCAGGGTTATTGTTGCATATCTTTGTGTTGCTTCTTGAGGCGTTTCCTTCGATTGTTCCCAATACTTTCCGTTACTCTTGCTTCATGATAGTATCATCCTGTTTTCTTGCCCATTTCATCATGTTGATTATCGCTCAGAAGCTTGGTGGATTCATTCAAAACAAATGGAATGTTTTCTCGCTGCTTGTTGTATTTGGTGCATGGATCACAACAATCTTAGCTTTCTTCATCAACTCCGACAATCTATTCATTAATTTTAACAAGATGTTCTTGGTTGGCCTTTTAATCTTCCTTTTTCCGAGAAGTGATCGCTTGAATCAGTTGATGAAATTTGCATCCGCATCGTTCCCATCGTTATTTTCCTTGATATTCACATGGTTTGTTATTTTCATCATGTATGCAATTGCCATGAATCAGATTTTTGGAATGACCAAAATCGGCCCGAACACAAGCGGGAACATAAATTTGAGATCGGTTCCGAAGTCATTGATTCTTCTTTTTCGATGCTCTTTTGGAGAAGGTTGGAACTACATTATGGATGATTTTACCCTAGAAGAGCCTTTCTGCCAGTCGGGAACATCCAATGGAGATTCTGATTGCGGCAGCAAAGAATATGCATACTTTTTGTTCATGTCATGGAATGTGATTTCGATGTATATCATGTTGAACCTTTTCGTCTCGCTTATCTTGGACAGTTTTAGTTATATTGCTGGTGGAAAGCAATACGCTCATTTAATCAGCCGTCCGGAGATTAGAAAGTATAAGAAATGTTGGCAAAAATTCGACCCACAAGGCACAGGGTACATTTCACCACAGGACTTGCCCCGGTTTCTTCACCTGCTTGATGGCGCTTTGAGCTTTCACTTCTATAGCGGTGTGTTGAGTGTTCCGGAACTATGCTCCAGATGGATTACCCGAAATAGTTTGACCAATCCGTACGATATTGACATTGATTACAGCGAGATAAACTCCATATTACTGATGGTCAATATTTCAAAGATCCAGGAGCGGAGAAAAGTGTATGAGCAGTTTACCGAAAAGGCCATCATGAGCATGCAATTGCACGAGGAGCCAGGGATTTCATTCACAAAGCTTCTCATACAAATACCTTTGTACAGCTCTTTCAACCAAAATGAATGCTTGATTTTCATTGACTACATGGAGACCGATCTCATGGAGAAAAAAGTGGCCGAGAGGTTGAGAAAAAAGAGATGCTACGAATTAATTGAAGGGTACGCGTGTCGGTGGAGGTTCTTGAGATGGAAACACGGCAAGATCCTGACAGAAGAGTTTTTGAAGAGAGACCCTCAGCCCCTTCCCGAATCACTCTATCAGGAGGACACATATCCTGATCATTTGGGATAAGCCTGTTCATACAAAATTTCAATTATTATTATATTCCCACGTCCCTCGTATGTCTCTAATATACAGTGCTCTTGTGAGACTAGTCGGTCTTCATGTCGTTCAAGCCCAAGTCCTCGTTTTGCTCCTCCGTCCTGTCATATTCTTCGATGGTCATGTTAGGGTCGTTGTCTGGGGCATACACGTTCTGCACATACGATGCAGCCAAAGGGTCCTCCATGACCACAGTGAAGCCGATCTTGCCCTCGCTGGCGTCCTGCAACTTGGCAAAGAAAGAAGTCCATCTCTGCTTGGTCTCCTCCTCCATGGAATCGGACGTCTGGGTGAAAACACGTGAGTGCAACTCGTCGTAGACCTGGGACAACAAACCCTCGATGGTCGTGAACCTGCCGCCCAAGGTGCCTGGGGTCAAGTCCAAGTTCAACTCTGGGATCTTTAAGCCACATGTCTCGGACTTCAAGATGTCTCTGGCCAAGTCATCTGGGTCCGTGATCTTCAAGGAGATCTTTCTGCCCTTGTCGGGAATAGCGCCCCCGGTCTTGACCTCGTTGGACTTGTAGCCGCAATGCTCGCAAAACGTCGACATGATGATGACTTCCTTGAAGTGCGGAATGTCGACGGACTTCATGTTGGTCTCGCAGGGCTCAAAGCACGAGGAGCACGTGGCGTGGAAGGTCTGCACCTCGCTGGACAAGTTCTCGATGTCATTGTGGTCGTGGACTGTGAAGCCCGAGCTCTTGGGGTTGTCATTGTTGAGCGTGGAAGACACATTGGTGCTGGTGGCAGCCTTCTTCTGCTCGGACTCGAGCTTCCGGTGCTGCGCCACGTCGTCTGCGGAGATCAAGCCGAGGAACACGTTCTGCTCCGCAGTGCGGTTGTACTCATACATGGACCATTTGTGCGAGGGCTGGCCCGGGGTGAACTCGACCCACGAGTTTCCGGCTGGATCGTCCACGTAGAACGTCAAGGGCAAGCAGCCGGCGTCGCCGTTGAGGCACGCCTGCACACGCTCAATGAAGGCAGCAAGTTTCTCGTAGACCTCAGGCTGGGCCTCCTTGCGGGCAGGCTGGTCTGCCGACAAGTTCAGCACCATCTCCAGGAGCAAGCCTTCGATGTTGGTCAACTGGCCCCTCTCGGGCGGGATTTCGAGCTCCAACTCGGTGAACATGCATGTGGCGGTTTCGCTCTTCACGATCTGGCGGTTGAAGTCCTCCTTGTTCTCGATCTTGAAGATGTAGCGCGAGCCCTTCTCGGCAATCTGCGCGGCAGGCTGGATCTCTGAGTTCTTCAAGCCGCAATGGGGACACTCGAACGACATGATGATGATCTCGCGGAAAAACGGGATCTTGGTCAAAAGCATGCGCGTGGTGCCGTTTTTGTGGCAGTTCATGCAGAGGGACTCCACCTCTTGCACGGGGTGGCCTTGTGCATCGGAGGCCCCGGTATCGTTGATGGACGAATCAATGCCCTGGGCCTGGTCGCCCACTGAGCTGAAGTTTTCTTGCTGCTGCTGTGCTGGGGTGTCTGGCATCTCGATTCTGGGTTTTTTGTCTTCGGGTGCTTCTGCAGGGACCAGCTCGGTTCTTTTCATCGGGGGTATTGTAGTAGATAAGAGGCCCGTGATTTTTTCATCGCTGTCACGGCTTGCTCTTCCGGGGAGTGCACATACCGCCCCGTTTAGTCAGCCGGTGTTCCACACTCTTCCATGGAATGTTTCGGCCACGGCAGAAAATCCAGAATGTTCTGGAAGAGCCGTTGACTGATCCGCCGGGGAGCCCATGGAAGTATGGGAATGGGCAACTTTATGGTAAGCCGGGCCCTTTTGACCAGAGGCCTGCTGGGCCTGCTGGTCACGTGCGCGCCCCGGCTGCAATGCTCTGTCTTTGGCATGGCAACGTCGGGGGTTGAATGTATGGTGGGTTCCGTCTGAATCTTCTGTCGTTCAGAATCTGATGGCAGGTTCAATGTTTAGCCTGGGACTCACACTCTGCTCTTCATGTGAAGGCGTGTGCTGGGAAGGCTAGACTAGGTAATATAGATGGAAGTAGAGAAGTCGCGAAGTCTGGGGCCCGCGTAATTATTTATTTTCCCTGGCCCGTGCCCTGGGGCCCATTTACTTATTTTCCTTGGCCCAGCTTTCGGGCCCCGTACTTACTTATTTCCCTGCCCCAACTTTTGTGTCCTTGTATTTTCTTATTTTCCCTGCCCCAGTGCTCTATTTTCCCTGGCCCAATGTCATGGGCAAATTTTTTTTTATATTTCCCTGGCCCAGTACCGTGGCCCAGTGCACTGGGGCCCATTTATTTATTTTTTGTGGTCCAGTGCTTGGGGAGATGTCATGTAAAACTGGAACAATCAATGGCCATTCAGGAATATGAATCTGGCAGGAGTAGGAGCGTGGTTTGCATGGTTGCACACCTCTTTGTCTCAATAGGGCATCCAACCACATTATCATTATCATGTGAGCTGACGGACCTAGGCTGATTAAAGCAATTTAAGAAATATTGGGCAGAGGAAGAACTGGACGACACAGACTGAGATGTCTAGTGCGATGCAAGTGAGCCCGCTCCATATCTTCTATAGCAGACTGCCCAACTGCGTCAGCACAAAATTCGGTCGCCCCATGATTTACAAACGCCCCGCATAATGAATCATATCTGAGCTGATGCATGGTTTATTATTCTGTCTTTGTTCACCCAAAACACAGCCACGACGAGTCTCGATACTCCGTAAACAATAGTGACGCTTGCATGCAGTGCGGAAAAGCTAATTGATTCCCACGCTCAGTTAGGTACCCTGGCCCTCTTGTTCCCAGTGCACCATGGGTTTACCACTATTCACAATGAAAAACTAGTAAGAAGAAGATACCGAACCTGGCCAAATGACACTGGAGGCAATTTCCGTGATGTGACCGGATAGTAGCTATTCAACTAAATAGAGTAGAATTAATCATATATGACCGAAGGTTATATAAGATCAAAGCTCTCTCCGAACCCAGCGAGATAGTTACATCACTAGGCTCTCCAACCCTACGTGATTTCATTGGTGTTGAACTAGGTCCGCTTCCAGGAAAGTAGGAGGGGCATCTTTATTTATTTGCTAAGGAACGTAACGCTTCTACAAAAAATACAGAAATAAGTGATCTGCTTGTTGTACCCAAATCTGGCTGGCGTATCGTGCGAGGGCCACTCCAGACGCATGACGCAAGCATGCATACGAGCACGCTTCTACACGTGAAAGCCGCTCGTGTACGGATCCCGGAGGTGAGGGAAAAAAGTTAAAATAAAAAATAACACCCTGGAGCCACACTTCGCACTTTTCTCCTGGACCATATCTATAACACACCACAGAAGACGTCTGAAAACACATCATACAACAGGCTATTAGTCAAACATCTTGAAATTCTCAAAGGTTGGACCAGACATTCCCGACTGACTTTTTTTTTTTTCGTTGAATCAATAGTGTGGATCTGCTATTTTTAAGCATACCCGCTGAGGCACCATCACACAGAAGAACAAGTGTGGAAGGCCCACCCAAAGCATAAACACCTCCTGTTTCAGAAATCATATCAGTCAGCTGCATCCAGATTTTTATTATCCGTAATCAAGAATGGATCAGGTTTCATGCTGTGTGCCTCGCCAGAAACCAGACGAAAAGTCCCTGCCACGTCAGCCAGAGGGTCCTCAACACACCCCTCTGCCGACAGAATTCTGGTGTGAGCATAGCCCTGAAACACAGAACGAAATTCCGACCCAGCCGCCCACAAAAAGAAGCAGTAGCGCATTAGAAGCAGAAAATCCAGCTCTGCGGCAGGGCCAAAACGAGTCGGTCGTCACCCCATTTCTCTTGGAACATATCGATGACCAGTCGAACATCCCGAAGGACAACATCCACAAGTTCTGCTACCGCCACAACCCCGACATTGCGTGCAACAAACAGGCGGATGTGGTGAAGATGGAAAGCATCCAGTCGTGCCTCGAGCTGTTGCCGCCCAGAGACCGCGAGGCCATCAGCCATGTCTGGCTGATATTCTCTGCCGCGCCGCATCCCCAGCGAGCACTCATGTTGAAAGGGCTAGTGAGCCAGTGCTGTTTCCCCCAGCTCTCGACGATATCGCAGGAAATCAACCAGCTCATTCGAATCGATTTCATTGCAACTTTGCCGGTGGAGATCTCGCTCAAAATCCTCTGCTACCTCGACTGCAAGTCCCTCTGCGAAGCGGCACAGGTGTCCCGCAAATGGAAGGAGTTGGCGGATGATGACCGCGTGTGGCATCACATGTGCGAGCAGCACATTGACCGCAAATGCCCGAACTGTGGCTGGGGCCTTCCTCTCATGCACATGAGGAGAGCCCGAGAACGTCTTCAGGGCACGGAACATGACCCAAAAAGGCGGAAGGGAGATGCCGCTACTATTGTCAAGAAAAGACCATGGAAGAGTGTCTACAGCGAGCGCTACCAACTCGAGAAAAACTGGCGCAAGGGAACTTACAAGATCACAGAGTTCATTGGGCACACAGATGGCATCACGTGTCTTCAATTCAACACCAAAATCCTCATTCTGGGACTGTATGACTCGGCTGTTCGCGTGTGGAATATCGACACCGGTGAATGCATACGAACGCTCATGGGCCATTCCACCGGCGTGCGCTCTCTTTCTTTTGACTGCCATAAGTTGATCACTGGCGGTTACGATTCAACCATCAAGGTGTGGAACTATCGTACGGGCGAGTGCATTTCAACTTACAGGGGCCATGAAAATACAGTGTGCAGCGTGGACTCCCTGAACCGCACAATTGTCTCAGGCTCTGCTGACTCCACCGTCAAAGTGTGGCATGTCGATACGAGGACCTGCTATACCTTAAGAGGCCACACCGAATGTGTCAACTCGGTCAAGTACCATGAGCCGTCAAACACTGTTTTTAGTGCTTCCGATGACACTACCGTCAGAATGTGGGATCTCAATACGAACCTGTGCATTCGCGTCTTTGGGGGTCTTGGAAACAAAGGTCATGTTGGGCAGATCGAAACTGTGATCCCCTTCGTATACAAGTTCGATGACTTGGTCGTGGATAAGCTTGAAAGTGACGCGGAGGAGGCTCTTAGTCTCACACAGCAACAATACGAACACCAGCAGCAAATACAGCAGCAGCAGACTGAACAGGAACTGCGAACCCTGTCCCTGAGCACGGCGCTCACAACACCTGAATTTGTAGAGAATCCCGACTACCCAACCCACTTGCTCACCTCCTCGTTGGATAATACTATTAAGCTTTGGGACGTCAAGACAGGGAAGTGCATCAGGACCCAGTTCGGACATATTGAGGGTGTTTGGTCAATCAGCGCTGACACTTTCAGAATTGTCAGTGGCGCACACGACAAGTTGATAAAGGTGTGGGATTTGCAGAATGGGAAATGCTTGCATACTTTCGGAAACGACAGCAGTGTCATCAGTGTGGCATTGTCAAGTAATCGTTTCGTGGCTGGCTTGGAGAATGGTAAGATTAAGATGTACAATTTCGAATGAGCAGAAGACTTCGCTGCCAAGATTTGGATATCACAGGGTACTACAAGAGCTTCTCGGTCTGCTTCACTCTTTTTATTAGCGAGACTTACTATTTATATACTGGAATTTTAGGATTGGATTAGAAATGTTGATCTCTTTCACTTTCGATTACTCGGCATTAAATTTTGTCATTTGTGGCACTTCCTTCCCGATGCCAATAAACTGGCGGCAGGAGAGATGAAACACAATACGTAACAGATAAAAATATGATGTAGCTATGTCAAAAACGAGGACACCGAGTATACGTGGTCCGAGTTGACGCCAAGTTCGTTGTTTGCGGTTCCAGCATCTTCTTTCGAAGAAGGGCCGTCGCTCATCACTAAAGTCGTTTTGGAATTGTTGTCGTGGTTCTGTGAGTTAAAAAAGCAGTAGGAATCCAAAAAATCTCTATAAGACATCGGTTCTTGTAGATTCCTGGACACACGAGGTAAAGAAAAGGCATCAGCTTCGGGACTGAACTCACGGGAAACATCATAGATTCTACCAGCGCGATTAGTCTCTCCCTGGTGCGATTTGGAACCCGAGAGCGAAGGCCTGCTCAGCCTGGGTTGTTTGAAGTTTTGGCGCAGTGTCGCCTCACGCAAGTCGGCGTCAATGTTCTTGTTGGTAAAACTTGAGAAAAGAGATGAAGAAAGATAATAGCCGTTACTCTCATAGTCATTGGTCAGATGCACTGTCTCTGCCCCTTGATGTGGGGACAAAACTTTTGAGGATGGTTCCAGTGATTGTGGGGAATTTTCTGCAGACAGATATCCCGAATGTTTTGATAGGGACGAGTCTGACTTGATCCTCTTGAGATACGATGATGAGTATTTCGGTTTCTTTTTATGCACTTCTTTCTTTGTACGGGCCGAAGAGGGTAATTTTTCCTGGTCCAGCTGAAAGTCTGCACCTTTCTTCAAAGTGAACAAGTAGTTTTGATCTTCGTTATTGTCCCACAATTCTTGACCATTGACACGATACTTCACACACAATTCTGCCAGGAAGTCGGGTGGGGCTGTGGATAGTGGGTCCACACTTGTGTGGAAGCCATTGACGAACAGGTCCAACGAGATCTTAAACATAAAGCGATCATAGTTGTGTGCCTTCAAAATGTGAGGAATATCGGGTATATAGATCGCCTGGATCTCGACTATTGTGCACCATTTGTCGACTGAGTAGCGAATAGTGACGGATTTCTCAAAGTCGATGTTTTGCACTGCAACCTGGCCCAAGAGGTATCGCTTGTCGGCGGAAAGGAAGATGTTTTCCAAAAAGACTTGCTTGCCTTTTCGTATATACGTAAGTGCATTTTCGCGGGGAGAGAAATTTAGAGGGTCAAGCAGCCAGTCCTTGGGACTGGGCAGCTGGGGCTGTCTCTTGGATTGGGTCGCTGCGTCGTCCACATGCGAATTGAGCTCCTCGTCGTAATACTCGAAATAGCTCTTTCGGTTTGGATTAAATAAGGACTGCATGCGCAGATCGCCTTCGAATTCGAGGCTCGGGATTTCGTGGTTTTCGTCGTCGTCGTCGTCATCTTCGTCATACAGTTTTGGGGAGTTCTGTGCCAGGATGGCATTAGGTTTGTCTTTTTTCTTGAAGTAGCGCACATCAGTGTCGCCACCAAAGTGCACCTGCTTATACGTGGGGGTCGAAGGGAGCGACCGCGAGCGCATATTGACGGGCAGTGTCTTATCTTTCAAAAGAGGCTTGACAATTTCGCCTGATTTCTTCCGAACAAGATTATGGCGGGGCAGGCACAAAGGAGTCGAGTCCAGGGAAAGTGCATCTTCAGAAACACTCAGATGTGATCTGACCTCTTGGGGAGAAACCTGCTCTGAGTCCGAGTCCCGATCGGGCGCACAAAGCGAGTTTAAAAGTGAGTTTTTTCTCGTGGGGTCGCTGGCTTTTTCGAGCTCTTTCTGTGCCCGAGAGGGCCTATGCATGAGCCTCATTGATAGGGAGGATTTCTCAAGGCCCAGATCGGGTCTGTACGGAACGCCCAACGGGCCTCTATAATTGGCTGTTTTTGGCTTGCCCGCAGACATGGGCAATTCCAGGGTATCCCCTGAGCTGACACGATTGCTTTTTTTCTTTGTGGCAGCAGCGTGGGCGGCTGCGTGATGATTACTGGTAGGACTCATGGCTGGGTCAGACATGTGAAGTGGCCGGGGCCAGTGTGGTTGCTAAATGCTAGGGTTGTATGTACACTTGAGGAGAGTCCGGTGGAAACGACCCACAAAGAAATTGGGTGGCCAGAGTTCGAGAGCTTCAGAAGACACAACGTAGGGTCAGCACAGGAAAATGGAAAGAGGAACCGGTCGCCAGAACAAGCAAAAATCGGCAGGTGATGAGATTCTAGTCCGAATCCCGGATATCAGAAAGCGCAATTGAAAAGACTTGCCAAGTGGGGCGTGGAGACACACGTTGGGAACTGGAAGGAAGTGGGCAGACACACAGAACAAAATAGGAAAGGAGCAAGAGGAGATGGAAGGAGAGAGAAAAGAAAACAAGAACCGAAAGGAACATTCCCTGGAAAATAAGAAACAAGCGCACCGCCCAGACAGAGAAATTGGGAGAAGGGGGTCACATGTCTGCGCGGCTTAGGCAGCGCAACTAAACACACATGATAAGAGCGGCTCCGGTGTAATCAGTCGCTACGTGCGTCAGCCGGAACACTGCGGGACTGCACTGCCAGTTCGGGCCACTGGTGGTGAGACATTTCTTCGGCCACGAGGCTCGGTCTTTCTGACAGTGGAGACTTACGCCCAGAAAGCAAATTTGCTTCAGCAAAGAACATTAAGGTATTCCTTCAGATAGCAAAACGAGGCATCCAGGGGGGCGAGGCTCCGAATTAGCAGCCGGACGGGGACCGTTGCAAAAGCATCTCGATCATTCCAGTACGACTCCCTCGTATTGCACTCGTTGGTGTTTCGGTTAAAATCCTGGCCGTCCTTTCGGATTTCCGTTTTTTTTTTTGCTCTTGGATTGATCATGCTTACACTCAGGACCAGGCCGGTCCGCGACGGTTCAGGCGATGCAGACTCTAAGAGTGGCGTGAGTGTGCGCGAAGTCTAATCTGAAAGCCGGGATAAGGAGAAGGGAGCCTGCCTGCCGATTCTTACTTTTTGACATTAACAGGTCGGCTCACGCAAGGCCCATCTATCTGTGTTGTCGGAAAAGAGCAATGTGTGACCATGCAAATGAGTCATGTTTTGATGTGAGCCGACCATCGGGTCGCTATTTACGAGCACCGGCCTTTTCCCAGCCAGACTTGCGCCCTGCACCCCATATCACGTGATGCCAATCGCGAGGTACAGGCGTACTGCTCATCGCCATGACGGTCCGCTCGCTGATGTTCTTGTATACCCTCTTTTCCTTGCGCTGGGGCTGAGGTGTTGGCACTACACGCATGGCTTGCACATTGTTTAACGTGCAGATCCCAGGTTATCCCGTACATCGGATGCACCGGGAACCCTAATGGGCAGTAGCAGTCGCTCAACTGCTGATGAAAATGTAGTGACTGGAGCGCTGGAGTATTGGGATTAGATGGAACACGGTCCATGGTTTGGAGACTTTGATGCTCTTTCAAATGCATGATCTGACACAACATTTAAAACACTGCCGTCAGAAGCTCGACTAGCTTCGCTGCTTCCCGCCTCCACTAGATGGAACTCACTGTAAAAGGGTCGTGCTTTTTCAGCTCTGGTGAACCTCTGAAGTGAATGTTTCTGATTCTTTGGGATAGTTTGTGGCTCGGAAAAATAGAGTTTGTGCCGGGGAAGATGCTTCAGGTATGTGAAATCGATCTTGGTTCATCATTTCTCGGTTCGCACTTTGTCTCCAGTCTGGCAAATATCACTCTACGGACAATGGGTGCAAATTCCGCACCTATCCCAGAGCATATCACTATTTCGTATTCATAAACTATGCATTCTGACCCAAAATGATCTATTTTTTTTTCCCATGCTGGGTAGAAAACTTGCCTTTATATATAAAAAACTACCCAAGAAGATAACCGTTGTTATAGCAGCTTCCAAATGAGTAGCACACAGCACCGCCTCCCACAACAGCGTTTCCTGCGAGTTGACTCCCAATAAATAGGGGATATGTCTTCCATATAGTATCGGGGAATCTCATGCCACAAAAGCGTTTCCGGCAAGGATCGTATTTGACCACTGTCGAATTCTGGTCTTGAAGGGTATGGCCAGCCCCTCCCAATATGTATAGTTGGCCATCTTCAATCTTGGAAAGGCACCCTATTCTTGCAAAGTGCGCACTCGTTCCCTCGCTCTGCATAAACACTCCGGAATTACTGATTCTGAATGAGAATAGCTCTTCGCTGATTGTTGGCCCTGTCTCCTCTAAGGTTCCTCCGACTATGTAGCCCACCCCACTGCTGGAATTGTAACTTACACCACAACTCGAGAGAACCGGTACATCTCCTGTAGAGGATAAATCCACGACACTGAACACGTCTTCCACGTAATTCACAAGCTTGAACTTGCCTTTGCCAAAAACAAGAACTTTCCCCTTCTCAATACTGACAGCAGAATGTCTTGCCATTTTCTCTCCAATGTCACCCACTAGTCTCCAGGTTTCTTTTCTCTCTTGGTAGACCCACACATCGTCAAGCTCGACACCAGGCCTTGTACGCCCACCAATCAAAAGTAGATTACCATTGCCCAAATCACTCAAGGTGTGGCACATCCGGGCAGATGGCTTATCCGCTTCTTCTGCGTGAAAAACGGGTGTGTTCTGCCCAAGAAAAATAAGCTCGTCTGACCTGGTTTGAAACATTCCGCCGTGTACATAAGTTCTTGTTTGTGTGGCTGTACAAGCTGGGAATTTGGTATTGATAGGATTGTCCATGACAGAGATCTTCAATGGTTCTATGCTATCGAAAGCAGGCGGTTCTTGCGTGGCTTCAAAAATTAGTTTTTCGCTGTTGGTGGCGTGGATCACCACATAATGCTGGCAAAAAACGATAAACTCTTCCCACTCGTCGAAATCTTCCACTTCGGCGACAAGCTTTTTCATGTCTGAGGACACCAATTGACTCCAACTCTCGAAAAGATCAATAATTTCCACTTGGGGGAAGTACTCCTGGAATCTCGCCTTTTGCTTCTCTTTGTGGAATATGTCTCCACGCACTGCAACGGTGATCTTAGGTGACTGAAGTGATACAACATTTTTTGGGCGAAGAAGTGGGAGTCGCCCGATGGCATGATTTGTTCCAAAACCAAGACATGTGAATTTGGTAACTGTGACAGGATCTGTACCACAGGGTTTGCATGCTCAGGCTTCATATACGCAAGGGATACTTCTGCTATGAACACTGTGGCCACCCCGGAGTGCAATAGAGTATTCAACTGCTTTTGGTATAAGGCAGTGTTTTTGAGATCACAGCCAACTAGTTTGTACGAGGCCGTGGACATGACCACACCCAAGCTCTTGTGTTCTGGGAGTATCAGTTCCTCTGCCCCAATGACGTCCATGATTTCAGGTGCATCTCTGATCAAGGCCAACTTTCTGGCTACAAGATCCGGGTAGTCGAAATCAAAAAATTCGAAAGCATCTCCTGACTCCGCTAAGGTTTTGAATGGGTACGGGTCGAAGCCACACCCCAAATTCACCACTCTAATTGTGCCTCCGTATTGGTTCCGAATGCGTTGCACTGCCTGTTTGATGCTCTCCATGCGTACCCAGTATCCCCTATTAATGGCTGGCGATCTTCTCTTTCCCTTTGGGACAAAAAACTTGAACCATTCTTTTGATTCTGGCTCTGTGATCGGACTGTATATCTTCTCGACCGATCTTTTAGAAACGATGGACGAGTTGTTAGTGCCCTGCACTTGTGAGTCATGATAATTTCTTCTGCGTTTATCTTTTTCGATTTTTCTCCGGTTCTGTGCCGCCACAGCAGCAGGATCAGCAATCCCCATGGTGAATCTAGGAGGAGGTGGAAAGGATGTCTGTACTTTTTGCAGTAATCGAGTCCAGACAGATCGCCTAAATTGGCTTTTTCCACTGTCTCATCGCGACCCTGCAGCATTGCTATTATCGCGAGACGGCTACATAGACAAGTACGAATAAAATTATCTTGACTCATCACTTCAAAAGCTCTATGTAATCTTCTGGCTAATTGACAAATATTCTCAGCTTCTTTGGTCACTCGGCCTACAAAGCCCCCTTCAATGCCTTTTTCAATTCTGCATCGACCCTTTCTTGCGGAATATGCTGACACGCAATGATGTATTTCGCAGCAGCCAACGTGATTTTGATTTGCTTCAAAGTAACGGTGGCAGAATCCTTCATTTCGATATCTCCATCCTCGTTCTGCTCTTCGGGTTCGTCTGCCCCGCACTTTAACCAGATTTTTCCATTTATTCCGATGGCAATCTCAAAAGGCACTTTGGCAGCAAGCTTTTCCAAAACAACAAAGCTCTTGTTGAAGAGCAACTCGCGAGCAAAGTTAAGGTTGACATCAAAGATGTAGCCTCTCTCATCTAGCGGACCGAAGCCGCCTTCTTTTCCGGTTTCCGGGTCAATACACTCAATTTCGGTCACAACCTCGGGCACAGCTTCCGAGACACGTGCGTATACTGCCTGGCCTACCTTCAAGTTTGGTCTGTTCTTTTTCGTGGCATTTGGAAAAGCCATCATCGAAAGTTGGACTGGTTGGGAGTATTCTTGGAGCTGTACTCTAAAGAATTCGGAAAAACTACCCGTGACAATACCAAGAACCAAGTCGTTGACCTGGGGAATGTATCTTTTTGAGTTTGATTCAATATAGATTAGCTGTTCTTTGTTCTTCTTGCTGGTTGTCTCGTCTTTGAGGAAGCCTGCTTGCAGAGGAATGATGTCCTGGGTCCTCGGGTTCTTGTAGATCCCAGGCCCTATAGTGATGGTTGATTCCTCATTCAAGTGGCTAGATAGAGAGTCTCCGGGTATTATTATATTAGACATGATATATGTGCAGAAATGAGAGTATGCTAATTCGTTCTGGTGAGTAGGCGTAGGTGCGATGCGCTCAGCACTTGACAAAGCTGTGATGCGCACTGGTTTACCTGCGGCGTGGTCACTAGTGCGTTTGTTAAATGTTACGATGCGAGCCTCTGTGCATGGATTAATTTGTGATAGAAGGGAATTCACGGCATTCTTGATGACATTGATAGATCTGCATTGGTAGGCGGATCTTACAAATCCACAATCCGCTTTCTTTCTTTTGGTTTCGCTTTTAGTTCAGAGTATCTTTAAGAACGAAGAATTTACGATCACAGCAAAATTAAAAGCTCATAGAAAAACTCAAATGTGATGGAATGACTTACAAGCAAACAAAAAGCGTTTCTTCCTGTAATTCTTGATTTCTAAATAGTGATATCATTTCTTGAGCTACCCTAGGATCAATTATGAATCTTGATCTTCATCTGGAACGCTGGCAGGAAGTATGCGACAATATTAAAAGACCTCGTACCATGCAGTGTTTATAACAACAGAATTATTGTGAATTTTGATAGCAAAATGTCCCCGAAAATACCTACTCTACTTTATGTGATCATTTATGTCTTTTAAAGGCAGCTCAATGCATGAAATTGTTGAGGGAGTCGTGGCTATGCTAAACTTTGCAAGAACTCAAAAAAGCTTGTTTTTTTTTAATTATATGTGGTATTTAAAAACTCTTCATAAACAGTGAATCTTGTTAGTCCATATATATTCCGACCTAGTACAACAGCAAACTTAGTTGTGTCGTTGATCCTCATGAGTGATGTTCTGCAAAATTGCCAGGTTCTTACTTCTTTCCTTCTTTGTGTCAACCAAAATTAATATGGCTCTAGTGTGACTTAGTGTGTCCATAAATGTGCTTCACAATTCCGGCTACGTTGCCATGTCAATTATTACGATTGAAGTGCATGGTTATGTGCGATGTGACCATCCGCTGGTCGTCGAACTCGCTATCGCGATAGCAACTTGCAATTTGAAACTCACGAGATAAGACAGTGTTTTTAATTTTGCAGGCGTTCGTTCTTTCCCCACGTATCAATTTCGTTCGTTCTTTGATTATTTATCGGAAAAGCTGACATATACAGTGCTTACTCATCAGGCAAAACACGGGCCAGAAACACGTTTCGAATAATTTAGATGTCCGAGCTCCCAGTCTCCAGGGCCCCTGGCTTCTTGGAAAGGTACTACATATGTAGAGACACCACAGGTATAATGGGCCGCGGCTTCAACATGTCGGTGAAATTAAATGAGCCCGTCTCCGATCTTATTTTATCACATGCTCTCAGACGCGTGATTATATCTTGTCCGTACTTGACAGTGAACGCGTTTCGTTCAGAAGACAAAGAAGTGAAGCCAGATACGGAATCTTTGAGCGAAACCCCCGATTCTCCTGGGTCACTAAAACTCTCTGAACCTGAAGTCACAATTTCCGAAGATACTCTCGCTGATGGTAAGAACTATCATATACGGCCTGTAAAAAGACTCTTGTTCTCAAAACTCGTTTACCGAAAGACCGTCAGGGATTTTGATGCCAGAGTTTTGGAAGACCTTTCGAGAGTCAGATTACCAGTCAACCGGGGGAAGCCAGGGTGGTATCTAACACGTATCTCTGTAGAGTCATCTGGTGATCAATACTTGACATTCGCCTGCAACCACGTTATGTTTGATGGGCGCTCTGCTGTCAACTTTTTTGATGATCTCGTCAAGACTATAGACATTGTGTCGGGTTATACGCTTTCGGATGTCGCCGAAGTTCTTTTCGACTCTGAAGTAGATTCACCTGGCAAATTGAGGGATTCAAGTGAAAACGTCACCAATTTATACGACAGTCCACTTTGGTTCAAGCTTTCAACATTGGCCTCTCAAATGTTGATTCCTTCATTCGTCCTGAAATTGTTTTCCAGCTACGTATGGCCGTCATCGCCAAACTTCTACCAGCATCCACCATTCAATTTAGTGCCTTTCAACGGACTGAACGAGGCCAATTTCCGGATCGTGCATTTTAGTCGCGAAGAAGTCAGCTTGATTTTGACACACTGCAAGCAAGAAAGAACAACATTGACGCCGATGATGGCTGCCAGACTCTATCTGGCAATTGGCACATCTTTCACGGCCCATTTGGGTACGTTCTCTCAGTCATGTGAATTGATTATTTGTGGGAGACGATACTTCCCCAAAGAAAAGCAAATCACAAGGTACGGGCTCTTTTTCTCTGCTTTCACCTCCTACATTGCTCCTGGCTTGTCCACAAAGGATGCCACCGAAGTTTTGAAAAAAGGTCTTTCACAGGCTATGAAAAATAGACACTCCTTCTACAAGACGGGTCTTCTCCAACTTTTGAACATATGGAATTACATGAAACCATATGCTGAAGACAAAGCAGAAAGACAGACATTCGAAATTTCTAATTTGGGCCGGGTGGATATTAGTGCCGGAAAATGGCACGTGACCGACGTGGTGTTCAGTCAGGGAGTGACATTTTCTCACATCACTTTATCGGTGATCAGTACTCCCAAGGGGGGAATGAATGTAGTGATCTCCTACCATGAAGATTTCTCGAAAGTTTCTGAGGGCGGTATTTTGATGGTCGACCGGTGTATCGAAAAGTTCAGAGAGAATATGTTGGATGTTTGACAGGCTTGCGAATGTGGAAAATGCTCAGTATCTGACACTGCACATTGCGTCAATAAAGAAGCACTTTTATATTTTGACGTCACATTCGAGATAGTGCTTGGCCTGCCAAGACACCACGATCCCGTCATACGTGTCTATTGGGGACACAATATTAAACTTAACATATATATTATTTCCAATTACTTGAGTCTTGCTGTCATGCCAGTTTCTTGTTCTGATATCCTTCCTAAATCTGCAAAGATCTAGTGATAAGCTGAAGAGAAGCTTCGACTTCGCGTACTCAAAACGCGCGACTCAATACATGTCCCCACATGGACCCACGTGTTCCGGTATACCGCATCACGTGCGTCACTGCAATTAATCACAGGGATTTCGAATTTGCATAGAAACCTAATTAATTGGAGATGCCTGATATCGTTGTCTAACGCCTAATTTAAAACTGTGCACTACTGGTATTTCTCTTCTTGATATCGCACCGTCCATCTCATATCGTGTGACATCGATTTATTTATCTCACTTTCGAAAACGTGGTCGCAAAACGTGCTCGAGGCTACGGATTACATTAATATATACCACTAATCTCCACTGCTCGCCCGTTGAGCTTATTTTTGATAAATGGCGCGTTCGAAAATGCAACTTTCTGCACCCCCTAAGCTAAAAACTACCATCATTCAATTGAACAAAGACATAGATCCGGAGGACAACAACTATGAGGTGCTCTCCAATGACTATGCAAGCGATACCAAGAACTCATTAGTCTCGTTTTCACTTGGAGTTAACGAAGAGCAGCCTCGCAAAAAGAGAAGGCGGTCTTCTTCAACAATTGGTGAGGATGAGTTGGCCAAGAGACGCACTGAAACGAAACAGCTTCACTCCATGATTGAGAAACGCAGGCGTATCAAGATCAACCGCGAGTTTGAGGCCCTCAAGTACTTAATTCCAGCGTGTCGGACTGCTGATCACAGCTCTCGAAGGGTCAGTGCAGCAAGCAACAATGCAAACAAAATCGACGGCATGTACAAGCTTACCATATTGAAAACCGCCGTCGAGTATATCTTGTATTTGCATCACATTTTGCAAAAGCAGCACAGTTTGCTCTCTTCGTCAATGGAGGACTTTGAATTCGACATTTCGTTCGCAGATATACCCCTCGACGTCAACCAATACCGCAACATTGACCAGGAATTCGATTTCCATGAGTTTGCATCTCGTTGTGCTTCTCAAAGCGACAATGTGGATAGGCAGGCTACTTTTATGTCTCAGAATTTGAACAGCACTGCCCTGTCAATTGCCGAAACCGAGGAGGGTGCAGAAGAAGCAAATACAGAAGCAAAAGCCGCTGTAGGTGCAGACTATATCTCGTGGAACTCCAGAATCGATCAATGTACGGACCAGCTTACCGCAACGCAAGAAGCTGCTGAAATTTCGCCCATTCTTACCATGCTCGGGAAACACAAGAGTGAAGACAACGGGCAGCCCCGCCTCTCCTCATCAATATGTTCCACGAACCTTCAGACTTATCAAGTCCACGCAGAACCGCTTACAAGCACCACTCTCAATTCCGGGTTCATGGGAAAGTCATTTCTGTTCGCCAATCCCAGTGGCCACTCAAATGATACTTCCACCTCCACATCTCCCTTCACCATACCCATCAAGACGCTGATAAAAAAGAATATGTTTTCCTTACCTGACCCTGCATTGACATCGACAAATGCCAGGTGCTGTGGTTTGATATCTCCGGAAAGCGTTTCTATGAACAATGATGTAATGGGCCAGGGCCAGGCCTACCCACGCAAGATGTATTTCAAAAGCCAGGTGCCACCTAATAATCTCATTGCCAACGTGGATGGACAGCCAGGTCACTTGGAATTAAGCAACACGGAGGTGGACAAACTCGAGAACGCGTCGAGAATGTTACTACTGTTGCGAAAACCAAGCATAGGTCAGCTTCTTAACTGATTCTATAACATCCTTCAAGAAATATGCCTTCAATTCATAGATTTCCCAACATGTTTTCTGCCAGCGCATAATATAGGCAGTCATGAAATAAAACTAACTTGCTTAATCTTCACTCTTCGCCTCAAGGTGACCATGTTCATATAGCCATTCAATGAATTCGTCAACCATACTTGGCCACGAGCTCATCTCATCATACCCAGAGAGCAGCGCAGGATCCTTGCTGATCACCTCAATGAGAAACTTGTAGAACATCACCCACGTGTCCCTGCTGACCGGTCTTTTCGATGAGCCCACAAATTCGTACCATTGTTTGAGTCTCTCAGAGCATGGCTCCAAGTACGCACACTCTCCAAAAAGCAAGTTCCAGTAAGACACAGCATCTTCATGGGTGATGGATTTGATGCGCGAATCGGATCCACGTATGAAATTGAAACAGTACTGGTAGAATTTTTCGAACTCAGTAGGAGATTTCATTATGCTGGAATGGCACTTTAGAATCAAAGCACGCATCTCCGCAAGGGATGTGATGCACTCCAGGGCCCAGAATGTGAGGAAGCTCTTGCGGGTGAATTCGCCAGTTTGCGGGGAATCCAAGAGAAATGCTAGCGTCAAGCTTCGGCAATCCTCCGGCTCTATCTCGAGATCATTAAGATAGTCTAGGGTACCGTCAATCAGGAGCATGGCCTCATTTTGAGGGTCTTTGTATTTGTCAAACAAGTGAACGAGTGCTTCCGAGGGAATCGCATCCAGGGTTTTGGAAGCATCATCAAAAAAGGCATGAGCAGCCCGACTGACGTCCCACTGGTTGTTTTCTAGGAAATGCGTGGCTACTTCCGTCGAGGATCTGGTGATGTTACAGAATTGTTTTCTTAACTCGGATCTGGAAGGCTGGTGGTCAGTACAGGTGCGATGAAAAATCTAACGAAAGAATAGATAGCTCGCTTTATGAAAACATCACATACCATAATTGATGGGTTTTTCAGATACGGAATGCTGAGGCAGCTGCGGTGGTCCAATCTTCCAGGATATGCCTTGCGGGTTCGGATCAATGTCCAATAACGGTTAAAGCCTGCGACAACCTTTCGATTGAGCGGACCCAGTGCGGGCGACCTGGCGACAGATCCGGTGCACATACGGCCGGAAAATACCAAAGTCCAAAAACTAAAAATAAGTGAGTTGGTTTATTTTGCCGTTTCGTAGATAACCCACCAATGAAAGATTCAACAAAAATCTTATATTGGCTGTTCCAATTGGTGGCCCCAGACTCGCCAGTAATTTCCAGCTGGCCATGCACCAGGCAGATGTATGCGCGACATGATGTATTTAAAGTCTGGGTAGCATTAGGGCCTATAGCTTTTGAGCGAATACTAAGCATTCGCAGACACATATTCAAAACACGCGGTTCTTCTAGACGCAATCGCCTTTTAAGAATTGGGAGACCTCTGACCCTCATTTTGTGTGGTCTCAGAAACTGTCATATCCTGCCTTTGCAAACCACACTGAATCACACAAGGCAAACCTTCAAGCACACACCATGGTTCCATTAGTGAAGCTCACGCCGGCCGTGCTTAAATCGTTGTGTCCATCACAAACCCTTACGGATTTGCTAGCCGAGCCCCACGATTTGGAAAACGATCTTGGGATGCTCCTAGACTGGCTCCTGCCATACTATCCATTAGCCGGCTCAGAAACTGTCGAACCACTGGCAAGAGTGCGTGCTGCAGCAAGACGGTGTTTACGGGACAAACTGGTGCATCAGGAGTTTGTCCGTCTTTTCTTGAACTCTATCAGCGTGCAGTTCCACCATCATTTCGAGCCGTTTGTGGCCTCCAACACGTTCATATCCATTGTGGAACAAGTGGCGACTTTGAGCTCATTCTATCGCCGCCAGATCTCGTTACTAGATCTTTCTCTGGTTGCCTCCGACGTGTTTTCGCGAGGCCTCGCTTCGCTTTTTCTTCGGTGCTTGAACCGGTCACAGTTTCTTCTGCTGCTAGACGATATTCTCAGCTCACTGTACAATGAAAAGTCAAGAACTTGGCTTAACATATTGGCTGCTATTGGCATGAAGCCCATCATTCAAGAAACCGCTGTGCGGATCTCGGCGAAGAAGATCAGCCAGCACATCGCTTCGGTTTGTTCAGGGAAGTGGGACAAGCAGTTACTCGTGGAAATCGAAGAGTGGGTACGCGTGGACTTATACCCCATATTTGCATTGGGGTGTGTGGATTTAACATCGTCCTCTAGCAACGATCTTGTGCGGAATGCTCGCGACGAGTTGATCTCGCTTCGGATTTCGGAGATTTTCAGCATGGTGGTGGCTTTCCCGCAATCGGAAATTGCCCTTGGTGAACTACATCTGTGCTTATCCCTTGACTCTGGAAGTCAGGCACAACATCGAGCCAAACTAGTGGACACTTTCACGCATGAGTGCCAAGCACGGTTGCTTCACCTGGGATCAAATACAACCGGCATCACCCAGGTTTATATCAAAACCATCAAGTCATTCTTGTTGGTGGATCCAACAGGTGTTCTTCTTGACAAGGTGGCCCGTCCCATTCGCAAATATCTCAAGTCACGGATGGATCTAGTACCGCAGTTGGTGCGAGGTATGCTTGATTTGAACCCCGAGACAAACCCGTTGGTAGAATTGGCGCAAGAGCTCAACAAGGGCATCACCCCATTTTCTGCACCCATCGATGACTTAACCGATTTGAACTGGTATCCGGACCCCATTGATGCTTTGCCCGATTTTAAGAAGGGAAGGGTCTTGGATGTGGTAGAAGCTCTTACTGGTATTTTCTCTCTGCTGGGCGTGTTTGTCGAGGAGTTTACCAGGTTGTTTGGAGACCGTCTTCTCCAATGGGGCAAATACAATGTAATGGATATCTTAAACCACGTTGAATTACTCAAAGCGAGGTTTGGAGTGAATGAGTTTGCCACTTTGGACGTCATGGTTAGGGATATACAAGAGAGTGCCGCAATCAACTCCAGAGTCATGCATGAACAACTCTCGCTCACGATTCTTTCTAAAATCTACTGGCCCACAGTTGCAGATTCGTTGTCAGACAATGACTATTTCAACGTTCCTGTGGATGATGGGTTCGAGGCTTATTGCGGCTCGTTCAGGTCTTTTATGCCCGGCCGTGATTTGGCATTGATACCTTCGTTGGGAACTGTCACTGTTGAGCTTTTGTGTGAGCATGGCTCACAGGAATATGAGGTGACACCCGCACAGGCAACCGTGATCGAGTTGTTCCACGATGACATGGATGAAATGGCCTTGCTGACGATTTCCTTGGCGACACGGATGTCCAGCTATACCGCGTCGCAGGCATTGAAGTTTTGGGTCGGCAAGGGCATTCTATCTGGCATCGGCGATGTATACAAAGCAGTTCACAAGTGAGCCATTATGAATACGTAATTTTACATCCTCGATTTCTAAACAAGACCGTCACGGTTCAGTTTAGCGGTCCGTTGACAGCTTTGACTATATCCACGCCGGACACCTTCTGTGTGTATGAAGAGTTTGGCTGCCACTTGCGCATGCTGCGGATCTCGTCCATGGCGTGGCCCGGAATGCGGATGTTCCAGTTTCTCTCGAGGTGGAGCTGGACATCGCGCACGTCGATTGCGTCGGTCTTTCTGTGCTTGGCCAACCTGCAAGCGAAGGTCGTGACGGAACTGACAAACTCATCTGCAAGGTCTAGGAGCAACTCTTCGACGTCGCCGTCAATGGTGGTCTTCCCGTCACCCTCGTCCGCGCCTATGGTGTTGACAAGCTCCGTCAACTTTCTCTTCGTCAAGACGCGGCCACCGTTGTCCTGGATGGGGCCAGTGGACGCCATGTCGAACGTGGGCATTCGCATCATCGCAGGCGAGTTGACCACCTGCCCCAAGCCCGAGGAGCCGCCCGCGGTCAACGTTGGCCTGACGTTGTTGGCGCCCGGCTTCAACGTGATGGGGTTGTGCGGCTTCACATTGATGGTGCTGGAAATTGGAATGGACGGCACGCTTGGCTTGGTGATCAGAGAGAGGTTGACGCCCGGCACGGAGGGCTCCTTCGCGGAGGGCGACGGCCCTCTGCTGGCAGCTTTCACGCCCGGTGCTGCACCGGCGCTGGCGGACTTGGCCGCATGGTCCGCCGCCTGGCTGTGGTCCTGCATTGCGTTGGCGTTGTTGGCTGCCTGCAGCGCATTGGTCACTGCTGGCGTGTGCATGGACTGGCCCGGGGTGCCCGCGGAATGGGCCGTGTGAGCGGCCGGCGGCACGGCGGGGGTGCCGGGCTTGGTGCCCGCCGGGCTCGTGCCCATGGGGGCCGTGGCCGCGCCGGAACGGGCCTGTTCTAGCAACTGGTTCTTCATGTACAAGGCAAACTTCGAGTACTGGGCGTACTTCAACTTGAGCTCGCGGAGCTGGTTGTCAAACTGCGTGTTTTCGTCCGCGCCCATGTCCGGGCGCTTGCCGGCCTCGAGTGTGCGGATCTTGCGCTCCAAGTCCTGGAGCCGGGTGCGCACCTGGTTGTACTTCTCGGTCGTGACCCCGGGCGCCACGGACGGCGGTCTCTGCTGCGAGGCGCCGGCGTCGGAAAGCCCGCCGGGCATCTGGGAAGACGCGTATATGCCGGATCTCTGTTGCTGTTGCTGTTGCTGTTGCTGCTGTGAAGCTATGGTGCCAGCCCCAGGAGCCGAGGCCCCGGTGTTCTGGCCCAATCCGCCCGCAGGCCCCCCGATGGCGCCCGTGTTGCCCACGGTGTTCGCGCCCGACGCAAACCCGGTCGCGCCTGGGCGCGAGCCGGCGGTGCTGCTGTGAAACTGGGCCTGGTTGGCGTGCGCAGGGGCACTTCCAGGCACATTCCCGGCCTGCTGGGCCATGCCTGGCGCGGACCCGGGGCCGGGGCCCACAAACGCGCCCGTGGTGTTTGCACGAGCCGCGGCCGCCTGTCTTTGTTGCTGCTGCTGGCGGTAATTCACAAGCACCTGCTTGATTTGTTCGGCCCGGGCGTAATGCTGTCTTGCCCTGGCCGTGTCTGGTCCCGCAGCCTTGGCCTTGGCTAGCTCCTCCTTGAGCGCCTCCAAGAGCCTGGTGGCTTGTGCCGGCTGGATCGTCTGGATAATGTTCTGCTGGGTGGGGTTGGGCAGCGCCTGACTCATTCTTTGTGCGGACAGACTAGTAGTTGGAGGGAGACTACAGCATCAGGTTGTTGCACTGAGATGTTGCGTGGTGTACGGGTGCTCCGGCAGGCCTGTTTCTCCAGGCCCGGGATGGGGGCGGTACGGCGTTTTGCGGCTGGTGGTTTATTTCTTGAGTTGTTGGTGTTGCTGTGTGTGATATGGCTGCTCCATTGGGGTAAGATTTCTGGCTGCTTTGGTGGTGGGTGTTTTGCTGGTGGGTGATCTGGTGGTTGCTGGCTTGTTGGTTAGTATGGCCGGTGCGTGAAGGTCGCGGCCAGAGAGACGCAGAGGTATTATTGATAGATTGAATGACCAGGTATAAGGAGAATTGGAATGATGATGCTTCTCGTAGTGCTGCTTGATATCATGAGGGGCTGGAGTCACATTAGTGCCAGTGCACTCCATGGCTTTCTGGAATAAGCATCAGTCTTCTATGAGGGAACCCATACAAATACTGGTCGAACAGCGTCGCCTAAATAATATTCCAGCTCAATACGGGTTTTCTCTGGTTTCTGGCCTTTTACATTGTATGTAGCATCACAATGTTACAGTCTAGCAACGGATTCTCTGTTTTTTTGTATTTTTTGTTTCTTGTTTTTGTCTTTTCAAAAGGTATATTCTTATGTGCTCTCTCACTGAATTAACTTGGGTCCAGCTACTCACTTGCCCAGCCAAAGTCGAATTTTGTTCCATATCAAAGAACTTTACTCATCTGTAAGGCCATATATGAGAAGACTCAGGCTGCGTGATATCTTCACTGGCTTGCGGATTTTGAAACGTAGGGCAGTGCTTTCGCTTTTATAAGTCTTGCCCTGAGTCTTGCTTCCTTGCTTCACGAAATCCGAATACCGGCGTGCTGAATTCTCCGCTTTCATACCTTTCTGCACCTAGCTTTTCGGTCTACCTTCCTTCGAATCTCCAAAGAAATTATTTTATTCGTTCGTTGTGTTCTCGGAAAAACAAAACCAATGCTTCACCTGAGCTAGAAAGTCACAGTAATCAAAGTTAATACATGTTCACATTCATTAAAGAATCTCAAACTAGTGACTCACTGATGTTTATGAAAACACCCACAGACCAACGCTCAGACTTGGTTTGTCTCATTTTCAATAAAAAAAACTTAGTCGGGTGGTAAATATTCTAGAATCTAACTAATGCTGTCAGGACGTTGTGATGTATCTCAGACCGTCTACTGTCCATAAATCTTTCAATGCCAGAACAGTTGTTATTTGTACTCGGTCATTGGGAACAGACTGTTCACATGTATATAGGGGGCTCGGTCATGTGCTGTCGCCACTTAAAAGGTAAGGCACATTACCAAATAAAACACTCAGGTTCTAAATTGAGAAATTTAATCATAAAGCAAAGCATCGCTCAACATTTTGGGGGTTATTTCCAAACCATACTGGGGCGTTGATCCCCAAAGAAACCAAAATAAATATGAAGGACATCGACAAGTTGAACCCGGTGTCCAACGCAGCAGCAACCACATAGTTGTACTTTTTCCAAAGGGCATGCTTGTGTCTATACGCATAGAACATGGTGAAAGTTCCTCCAATAAACTTGGAAAGAAATCCTGTTGATACATTTCCGTAGAATGTGCTAAGTGTGGAAAATAACACTGTTGTGTTCCAAAGCTGGAAGTTAAGTTTGCTTCGTGGAAACCTCTTGTGAAGGCAGAAAACAACTAAAGGAGCGAAAAGCCCCGCTAGAAATCCATATGGAAGGGCAGGGTATTTCAGGAAAAGCCTCCGAGGCCCTAAAACAACATAGAGAATGGCGTTGGTGTGATAGGAAACCACTGTTTGTCCCGTCCACTGGTGAAGTGGGTCTGTCTTTTTCCCAACTAGGTAATCCCATTTTGTGGATAAAACCCATCGGAAAGACATATAATTTACCGGAACTCCAATGAATTCTCCCATGATCTGTGCGAAGAAAACTGATTTGGGCGGTAAATGGTTATAGAATCCTAGTTTCATCAGCTCTAAATGAATCTGGGCACGGTACCAGGCGTTTCCCGCTATACAGCCGAAAAAAGCAGCCCCTCCGGGGTGTTTCGGGCTTTTGTTTTGCACAATGTAGCCATAAAGTAGTTCGTTGAACGTTCCAGTTGGAAGCTGGAAATTGGACAAAGCATACAACCACATCAAAGGAGTAACAATTATAGACCCCATTATAAGAGCTCCAATACAAGTCCACAATGGAGTGAACAAGTAACCACATTGATGGATTAAAGCCAAAGCGCACATGGAAATGCAAAACATCGTTCCATACCACGAGTAAGGCACGTTGTCATAAGCGCGGTGAAGTTTGTTGAGACGATCGTTGTACTGGCCCCGAGTGCCATTCCAGCTCTCCTGCAATTTGTTCCAGGCAAATGCAACCACCCATACCACTCCAGATACATATGCAGCGTAGTCAAAAAACATGTTCCATGCTCTTTGTGATCCTAAATGCACAGGACCGTATGATTCGTATGCTGTTTCATTGAATGTTCCATCATTATTCATTAGCTGTTCTGTGGGATAAATTTCCCCTGTTTCTGTAAATAATCGGTTCGACATCAACCCATATTGGAAGGGGAACAACAGCGTCCATTTTGCAAGTGGGAGGAGAATCCAAGCCCCTATTACAAATCCCATGAATTGAATAACTTGTACCCAATAAGGAATTAACATGACCTGCGAAGTGATGTTTGCCCAATCAAATGAAAGATTAAGAAAGCCCATTCCACCCAAACCTGACCCGATAAAGTTGACGTTGTGGTTACGAGGGGCGATGTAGCAAAGAATCGCGACCGAGGAGGTTAAAGGAAAGAAATACTCGGGAAGCAATTGCCATACTGCAAGTGCAAAAGCGCATACGAAAAACACCGTCATTTGAGAATGTCCGCTGGTATCAGGAAAATTATCACCATTTTGCTTTTTCAAGAGACTTGCTCGTTCATCACCAAGCTCATTGGCTTGTGCTTCAATTTCTGAAGCTTTTTTGTGCTTTTCTTCACTGTCTTTTGCCTGACTCTGAAGAAGTGCAGTCTGCATTAGCGACTGCGGCCATTGAAATTGAGGATCGTAGCTAACTACGTTTTTAGCAATGGCAGCATATGAGTAGCCAATGAAAACAATTGACCACATGAACAAAATGGCAAGCGGAGGAGGCACTTTGGTGCCAAAATAAAGCTCCACCAATGCTAACGCATTCGTAGCCAAGTTGCCTGTAGCACCACTTTTCGCTGCCACGGTTATTAGTGCGGTTTCCTTAATAGACCATGGCCCTGGATTGAGGTTAAAAGAAAAGAAATAAAGATTCACTTGTTTTTTGGGGAGCGTACGCGCCATCCATTCTCCAGCGGGGTGAGCCGCAATCTGTACGAAGAAGATCGAGTAAGCCGCGGCCGTTGTCCGGAAATTATTAAGAGTGTCAATAAACGCTCCGGGAACAATGAAAAGAAAGGAGAGAATAAAAAACCTGAATGTCAAAACAGGTATGGTTGGATCATCGTGCAATGGCACGGTCTCTTTCACTACTTGCAAAAGGTCCTTCAAATCCTCTTCCTCTTCCTCAGGTTGTCCTCGTTCTGCATCAGTTATTGGTGATACAGACGACGAGGTTTCGTTAGTTTCAGATCTGTGCACTGCATTCGTGGACTCTTGAAGATCTCCGTATTTCTTCCTGGCATGCTCATTTCTAATAAGAGGCGATTGCTCCAGCTGATCAAATCCAGAGCTGCCCATTTGACAGACACAAGAAAAGTCTAAAGTGAGCGTTTTCTCTGGTGAAAACTCCCTGCTCTGAGATTTTTATTTTACTTATCGCGATCAGATAAGACTTTTAAATGTTTATGGTTGCCCCAGATACGCGCTGATTGCGTCTGGTCACGTGCTGTGGCACGTAGCACAATGTCATGCAAAGCCGGCTGCGAAAGCAAGCTTCTTCCTCCATTGAAGGAGGCGAGGACGTGTTCTATGAATGATGTATTAATTGTAGATTTTTGATGAAATATTGATCTTCAAGAAAATTATCATCTTTGTCTAGCTTCAACGGTGAGCGCTTTCGTGACAATATCAAGTATTTCATCGTCTGCGGCTTCAGCCTTCTCTTGCTCAGGATTGGATAATCTATTTTCAATCACTTGATCCAAAAGAACTCGAAGTCTTTTTAACAACACACCGTTCTTACACCAAGTCCGTACTGGCATCCATTTGTCTAGAACGATTCCAGGGCACCGCTTGCCAGTGGATATATGAGTCGACACATCAAACAGAATCTCTCCTCCGAAAAGAAGCGCACCGACTGTAGTTGTTGGAGTGATATCCCGCAAGTATAATTTGGAAGTCTCGTTCGAAGATGTGTAGACGACAAACGGAGACTTATGCATCGCGTTTGAATTATACTTTGCACTAGGTGTCATGTCATACTGTTCTCTGATTTTCCCCATATCAAGACTACCATCCTCCAAGGTCATGTCCTCAATATTTGGCAAGCTAGCACCCGCTCCAGAATCAGAGAAAATCAACGAAGAAGGATGGATAAAAGCGCGCGTGGCAGGCCTTTCACTGACGCTCTCTCCATTGTTACACTGATCAATGTACTTCTCATTTCTGATCCAGAATTTTGTCAGCTTGGCATCAGCATCGATCTCCACTGCACCAACTATGGTCTGCGCGTACTTTGGATCAGGAAGTTGCACTCTCGCTAACTGTGGGGTGAAAGATCCCGTGATTATCGCCCTGATGAGCGTGAAGTTCTTTGAGTTCAGATTGAACTTACCCTCAACATTTGAGCGATAGGAGAATGGTAAAAACCCAATTTCTTTAAGTGTCAGTAGATATTGCGTCCTCGTTGACTGAATATCTTGAAGCGTGAGGTACGACAAATGGTTTTCAGATATGAACTTCTTTCTCTGCGGATGAGGAAGGCTCTCCCATTCATGGTACGCAAGAGCTGATGCCATCAAATCTCCCTGGTTTTTACCAAATTTGCTTTTTGCTTTGCGAACTTCATCTTTAATATCAAAACTGCTGGAGAACGGACTTCCTCCAGAGCAAATAGCCGCAATTGTCAAGCAAATTTCAACACATCGGAATATGCATCCCAAGATTAAAAGTTTGCCTGACTGCAAGTCTGTGGGAATATAGGACAAGTACTTTCCCAAGTGTGACAAGCCTTCATTCGCGTCATCCCCGGTTAATGCGCCCAACTCGAAAAGCATAGACCTGGCCTTATTTAAAGATTGCTCTTCGGGAGGATCAAGCCCACTATTCAAAAATTCAGACACTTTTTTGATGCCCATAGATTTCACCACCAAATACAAATTCTCAAGGCGTGTTCTGCGAATTTCAGGGATTGGTTGTCCTAGAACAGCTTTCTCCGTTTCTCTGGTGTAGAGATGATAGCAGTTACCATTCTGTATACGACCTGAACGACCCCGTCTTTGGGACATTTCCGCTCTAGAACACCAGTTTTCGACCAACCGCGAAGTGTTGGCTTTAGCATCAAAGAACATGCTCTTTGAGCGACCTCCATCAATGACTACCACGCAGTCTGGAATTGTAATGGATGTTTCTGCGATGTTGGTTGAGACCACCACCTTACGTGTCTTCTTCGGTGGGCTTTTGAACACTCTTGCTTGATCCTTCAGCGAAAGCGCAGAATGTAATGGAAGACACCAACAAGACTTTCCAGAAGAAGCATAACCGCTCTCAATTTTTCTGATACATCTGCTGATCTCCATGATCCCGGGCAAAAATATCAAAATCGATCCTGTGTTGCCTTCTTTGGTGAGCTTTTCATCGATGAAAAGACAAAGTTGAGCAATTAAATCGTAGTTGAGGTTTCCGGTTTTAAAAAAATTCGAATCAGCCTTGGGCTTGATGATCTGACCATCATATGTTTGGATTGAAAAGTCGAGATCTTGTAAAATAGTATCAAGGTAGAAGTCATCGATGGGAAAGGTTCTTCCCTCAATGTGCAAATGATTCACTGGGGTGTCGAAGTAGTTCATAAAGACATCCGTGTTGATTGTGGCAGACATAAGCACAATTTTCAATTTTGGAAGCTTTCCGATAATTTTTTTCAAAATAATCAAAAGCAAGTCGCTATCAACCGATCTTTCATGGACTTCATCTATGAAGATGTACTCCAAATGCTCAAAAATTCCCGCATCAGCTGCGTTGCCTGACGACAAGTAGGATTGGAGCATACGCAAAAGCACACCTGTAGTCACAAACAGTAGCCTGGTCCGTTTCAGTGTTTTATTCTCCCCTCGAATGATATAACCTGTTTCATTTCCAACCTTTGTGACTCTTTCATCTGAGATACGCTCTGCCAAACCGATGGTCGAGATACGTCTTGGCTGCGTGCAGATGATTGAACCATCAAAGTTAGTCAGGCTGCACATATGATCGAGAATATACTGAACAATTTGAGTACTTTTACCCGAACCGGTTTCGCCTGTAATCAATGTCACTTTGTTCGAAGTGATAATCTTCACCAATTCGTCTCTCTTTTTCCAAGCAGGTAGCCTCTGTCTTTGTGACAACGACGTCTTGAACAGAGCCAGTTTAATTCTTTCCTCGTACTCTCGCAGCAATTCTTGAATATCAGACTTCAGAAGCATACGTGATCTGGACGTTGAGCGGGCGGAAGACAACTTTTTATTGTTCAGAGAGGATTTGAAGTCACCAGAAATCTGTGTGTGTGAAGAAGTCAACAATGGTCCCGGGTTCTCAATGACTTTAGCAACGTTGTTTTCAAGCCACTCAACCATAGTAAAGACCATGCATTGCCCAATAAGATTGTCATTTAAGATGTATTCTAATAGCTGGCGCACGATTGATAGCTTGATGTAATTCGCCAACTTAAAAGATGCATCATTCACCACTATCTGAACACCAGGTAACACATTGGGGTATCCCTTGGCAAAAATGACCTTCACCAGCAACATGCCTTTAGTTATTCCTACCGCGTTCAACAAAACAGTTACTACGCGTTTCAAATCATCCATGAAGGCAATACTATTGCTTCCAATAGACTCGATCCCTTCAAGCTCCATGAGCCACATTTCAAACTCGTCACCGGTGGAATCGAACGGTTCAGGGTGATAGGATGCAGTCATGTGAGTCAATGCAATCGAAGTTTGTAATTCACTTCTTCCATTTTCGTGAAAAGTAGCCAAGATTTCATCTTTATCAAAACCAGAGAGAGAAAGCCTTTGGAGTAAATACTCAGTTTGTATGTCGGTAGAAATCTTGAGTGACAAGCTATTGTCTTCGTCACGCTTTGCGAAAAATACAGGCAAGTCGTCCTCTGGAACATGAAACAACAACCACTCTAATGCATCAACAAATGTGAGCGTATGACAAACGGCCTCCTTCGCATGGGAGGGCCTGAAGCCAAGATCTGTCAATTGGTCAGCCCAGCCATCTGAAGAAGAATCTTTTTGCTCAGTGGTACCCAAGTCTTCCACCCAGTTAATATGATGCTTGATGGAAGACTCCATCTTAGCTCGAATGTCGGTTGGGAAGTCGACAAATGGAGCATTCTCCCAGGCTTTTTTGCCGATGGGGAATTGTCTAAGCGTGACTTTGCTTCTGTTTTGCTTTATTCCGGTGTTAGGCTTCTTGTTCGTGGTTGAACGTTCATTGGTGGAACCAACGGTGATTCCAATGCTAGCTGTGGGCTTCCGTACTTTGGACTCGCTGTTCTCCCTCAGCTTCCTCTCCTTCTCACGGAGGTTCTTCTCAGCAACAGTGTCCAAGTGTACTTGGAATGGATTCGCATTGTAGAACTTGTCATGGGCCATCTTGTCCTTTTTCAAAAGCTGTAACCTTTTCGCATCCATATCAGCCCAGTAGTCTCTGAATATGGTGGGCAACACCATCTTCAAGTTTTTCACATAGTTGAGTCTATACATGGCATATGTAGCAGCAAAATGGCGGGCCTCATTAGTCGTTTCCCTTGGTGGGAGGAGATCAGTTTCCGGAGACCATCTGAGATGGATCACCTCTTTAGTTTTGGGGTTTTCCCAGCTAAGATCAACTACACCAATAAAGCCCTTTCCTGTCTTCCGCATGTCAAAGACAACCTTGTTCCATTTTTGTTTCAGGCAGTGTTCGTAGAGAAGTGTAGCTGGAAGTTTTCCGGTCCATCCAAAGTTGTCACCGATGGCCAAACCTCTTTGCGGTTTCGAAGGAGCCGAGTCCTCCTTCTCTGGAGTCAGGGTCTTCGCGGCCTTCTTCTTCTGCTTGGCCTCTTTTGGGTCGGGCGGAGGAGGGTCTTTCTTTGTCTTTTTTGCCATTGGAGTTTGACGAAAGGTATTCGTGAGAAAGCGGGTAGAGCAGAACTGAGATTACAGTCAAAAAATGTGGAAGTAGAAAGTCAAAAAAGAATTGACACGGACAGGAATCGAACCTGCAACCTTTTGATTTGGAATCAAAAGCTCTACCATTGAGCCACCGCATCTTCTGTGAAATTCTCTGAGGCTAAGAACGAATTATTCTGTACAACATAGTTAAAAGTAAAAGTCAAATCCTTTATCAATATCAAAGGTTGATTCAATGTTAAATAATATTTGTTTTCATGTGCACGAAGAGAGGCCTGGTGCATACTTTGCCTAGGGTGCTCGAGACGTCCTAGCATGAGGCTCTTTATTAGGCTCTTTATTCTTCATAGGCTTGATTGCAAAGCAACATCCACCTTCTGCCTTGGCTAAACCGAAATTTGGGGTTTGGGCGGTGAGCATCTATTGGCCCAAACTGCACAGGGGTTAGACTCTGATCACCGCGTGTGGGCAAATGTGCCTAGGCTATGGTTTATTCACGTTGTGAAAGGCGACCCATGCAAAGTCATCGAACATCCTAAACTCGGACACCGAAGAAATTCAAGTTGACAGACCACGATTCGAGGCTGAAGGACCGCATTTAGACACTTAGAAAAAAAAGTACATTTTGGGGAGTCGGTAGTTCTGTTCCTCAAATCATGAAAACCTAAGTAGAATCCCAAACTACACATTGGTAGATCTAATGATTAGCACTCACAAAACGATCAATAAATTCATTCTGCTTATCACGGCCTTCCCCGATCAGATGAATATGTCCAAAAAAAGGAAGAGATTGATTTATAGAAGACAGGCCAGATTCAAGATGTGAACGAAAGAGGGCATTCCTCGCTCAAATGGACAGAGTGTGTCGAGGGCCACGAAACACCGGAGATCAGAGTTCACTTGCGATGAAGGCTTACATGAAGATCTGTGCGCTTATTCGGCTCTAGTCAGGGGTGGTGCGGTGAAATTAGCCCGAACTGCCAGCAGGTTGCTGTCAATGACAGTAGTCACCAAGCAAACAGCTTGCAGGGCAGCCGGTAAGTTAAGTTTGATAAAGTGAACTTTTGGTATCAAATTCTGTGGTAAGTGTGCGTGGGCAGTTCTCTTCAAAGCGACTTTGCAGCCAGTCGGGGCCGTGGTAACTTGACGCGCCCCACGCAATTAAGAAAGTGTCCAGTCCAACTTGTATTATTTGTTTCTTGTTATTTATTTCATTTTTTGTTTTTGTTTCTTGTTTCTTGTTCGTTTTCTTCCTTTTGGAACCTTGCCATACATTGTTGTCCAGCACCTTTGGTCTACTTCATGATCTTGTACTTATTGTTGGTGTCTCGGATGTCTACGCCCTCCCTCTCCAGCTTTCTTTGTTGCGTCTGGATCTCTCTACATCTGAGCTATGTGCTCCCTCGCATATTTCACATTCTCGCCGCACATGCTCCCTATCCTCTCTCAAAGATTCCCCATCTCACCCCATATATATTATTTGTTCGCAGGCCTTGTATTCTATCGCTCGCACGTTTTTCCCTTTCCCTTTGATTTTCCTTTCCGTTCCCTCTCTTTCCTATCCATCCCGCACCCACTTCTCTTCCCTACATTTTCGATTATCCCATATTCCCATATTCCCAATATCCCATATTCCCATATTCCCAATATCCCATATTCCCAATATCCCATATTCCCATATTCCCAATATCCCATATTCCCAATACCCCATTTCCCAGCTTCCCATTATCACTTTTTCCCTTTGTCTCTTTTTTTTGATTGTGTCCTCCCTCGATTCCTCGGCACACCTGGCTGCCCTCTCCGCCGCCCCCTCCTCCATAGCTGCAAGCGTGCAGCCACCGCGGACCGTGGACCTGCGCACGGGTGCAAGGGTGCACGGGTGCGCGTCCGCCAATGAACTGGGCGCCTTTCAAATCCTACGCAGTCTTTTTTCTCGCTCTGAAAACACGCTCCACGCCTGCTGCTTCCACTCCCCACAAGACCCATGTTCTCCTACAGAAACTTGGCCAGAGCTTCGCGGCTGTCGGCAAACAGACTCTTTTCCATGGCGCCGCGCTTGAGAGCTGGCGCCGCCCCGGACCCGGTCAAGCCTTACATCAATGCCATGGGCAACATGCCCTCCAGAGTCTCGGAGGAAGGCACCACCCTAAGCAAAACCACGTTCACAGAGGTCTTGGACGAGGTCGACATGACGTGGGGCAGGGACGACGACCCCAAGCACGTGGACAAGCAGAACACGAAAATCCGGCACTTCACGATCAACTTCGGGCCGCAGCACCCGGCCGCACACGGAGTGTTGCGGTTGATTTTGGAGTTGCACGGCGAGGAGATCGTGCGGTCCGACCCGCACGTGGGCTTGCTCCACCGGGGCACGGAGAAGTTGATCGAGTCCAAGACGTACATGCAGGCGTTGCCATACTTCGACAGATTGGACTACGTCTCCATGATGACCAACGAGTTGGTGTTTGCCTTGGCCGTGGAGAAGTTGTTGAACGTCGAGGTGCCCTTGAGAGGCAAGTACATCCGTACCTTGTTCGGCGAGATCACGCGTGTGTTGAACCACTGCATGTCCGTGTTGTCGCACATCATGGATGTCGGTGGCTTGACCCCGTTCTTGTGGGGCTTTGAGGAGAGAGAGAAGTTGATGGAGTTCTACGAGAGAGTTTCCGGGGCCAGATTGCACTCGGCCTACGTCAGACCCGGCGGTGTGTCGCAGGACTTGCCCGCAGGCTTGTTGGATGACATCTACATGTGGGCCACGCAGTTCGGCGACAGAATCGACGAGGTCGAGGAGTTGTGTACCGACAACCGTATCTGGAAGGCCAGAACCCAGGACGTTGGAGTCGTCACTGCCGACGACGCCTTGAACTACGCCTTGTCGGGTGTCATGCTCAGAGGTTCCGGTGTGCCCTACGACATTAGAAGAGCCCAGCCATACGACGCCTACCACTTGGTCGACTTTGACGTGGCCGTGGGCTACAACGGTGACTGTTACGACCGTTACTTGTGCAGAGTGGCCGAGTTCAGACAATCCCTTAGAATCATCGAGCAGTGTATCAACGACATGCCCGAAGGCCCGGTCAAGGTCGAAGACTTCAAGATCTCACCCCCTCCCAGATCCTTGATGAAGGAGGACATGGAGGCCTTGATTCATCACTTCTTGCTCTTCACCAAGGGCTACGCTGTCCCTGCGGGTGAGACCTACACCGCCATCGAGGCTCCAAAGGGTGAGATGGCCGTCTACGTGGTTTCCGACGGCTCCGAGAGACCTTACAGATGTAAGATCAGAGCCCCTGGTTTTGCCCATTTGGGTGCTTTCGACCACGTTTCCAGAGGCAACTTGTTGGCCGACGCTGTTGCCATCATTGGTACCATGGACTTGGTGTTTGGTGAGGTCGACCGTTAAGACCCGCTAAGCTGCCACAACTTCTCACCCTTTTGCATAATCACACACACGGTGGACTAACGCTTCGGTTCGTTACCTCCCGCTTTGTTCTTGTATACTTTATAGATCAATACTAGACGATCTCAATAGCTTTTGCTTTCCCACGCATGTTCTGCGGCGGATCCATATCATCGATGTGTTCTATTGAGCTAGAATTAAATGGTATAGTAGGTACGCCGATCCTGCCCCTCCGGCAATCACTAGTGCTTTGAACCCAACCCCGCTTTCTTCGGAGTCCATGTTGCTATTTTGTGGCCCTCGGTACATGTATGGGTTACTGGCCGCGCCCGATTGGTGAGAGTGAGTTTGCCTGGCTGCATTCTCGTTCTTTGCTTGCCTCATCAAATGCTTGGTTATGAGCTCTTCGCTCACCTTGGAGAGATCACCGTCCGGTGCTAGTTGCCGCAAGACCGCCTCCTTCTCCGCCTCCGACAAGTGCTTACTGATGATCCGCTGCTCGAACTTTAATTGCTTGGAGAGATGGCTAGTGTAGTCAAAATGAGGCACATCGAATCTGTCGCCACGGTTTTTGTGCTCGCCCGTAAAGTGCTGGGACCCATTTTCTCCATTGCTAGCTCTGTAAAAGTTGTGTACCCTGTGTCTAGTGTAGTTGTAGCCGTGAGAGGTATAGCTTCCGGAAGCTCGTGCCCTCGAGTAATGCTTGGCTTCGCCGTAATATTCGTTTTCCCACGCTGACGGTGGCTTTCTTCGCGAATACATCGATCCGCCTCCTCGAGGGCTTGACAGGAGAGTCGCATCATACAATTTGCGTTTCTTCTTGTCTTTGAGTGTGTCGTATGCCAGCACCATCTCCACGAATCTCTTGCTATTTGCCTCCTTCTCTTGGTCACTGAGATGCGCGTTTACATCAGGATGATATTTCTTGGACAACCGCTTAAATTTCATTTTAATATCCTTTGTAGAAGCATTTGGCAGTAGCTCCAAGACCTGGTATAAATTTGGCTGTGCCGACGAATACATCCTTCTTGAAGTAATAGCTGAGTGTGTGGCCCTCATGCCTCTGCTAAACAACACGCCGCATTTCATGTTCTGGGAAGTAATAGACGCTTTGCTGTGAAGGAGAGTATTAAGCGGGGTACTTGGGCAGAAATTGGAAGGCCGTAAAAAATGAAACACACAGATCTCGTTTTTTGCACGTTCCGCCTATCGCGTATGCCTGAAGCAAACTTGGTCTGATTTGCCATTATGTGAAGGAACCGCCTCGCCCGATTCGGCTTGTCAAAAGGCTGAAGGGCAATACATAAATTGGCGGTTTTCCGCACCATTTCTCGATGTGACTGAGAGCAACCGCCGCAGTTTGGCCCGTAACAACATGAGTCTCTGTCATTCACACATTTGTATTTGCTGAATCCAATTTAGAAGCCGTACTTTCGAAGTTTGGGCGTTATACGTCTGATGATTAGGGAAAGCCAGTATGGTCAAGGCTCGTGGCCATAGAATGGTTTGCCCAACGTGAAAACATCGACAAAGCAGAACACAATCCCACCCTGCTTTGCTCTAGAAAGCTCGGAAAACATAAAAGAAAGCTGGATACTGTGGAAATACAGCACAAAATGGGTATATAACTTTTTTGTATTAACAGATTGGCACACTTGTATCGGAATGTTTCCGGTGTCGCGTTCCAGTGCCTGAAAAGCTGTCAACTCCAGTCCGACAGGCTGAGGATAAATGGTATCCTCCTATACAGCTGGCTCGGAACGAAAGCTGTGTCTTTTAACAGCCTCATGCATGTCGTGACCCTCCAACATCCGCCTTGAAAGATACTACAGATCATACAAGCAAGTTTGCTTCAACCACGCCCGACTTCATACAGCCCGACATCTCGAAGCATCCCCAGATGAAGCCAGCTAGATGAAGCAGATAACATCATAAACACGTGGTCCTAAGTCTGGCCAAACTCTGGCCGATGCGCACGTCGTCTCCCTCAAAGCTTGTCCACGTGCCAGCTGCGAATACGAAGAATATAGAGAAGCCAAATCGGGCGCGCGCTGGAACCCGCTGGAAGGTGCCATGAAACTCCGGGGTAAGCTTCGCGCGCGACATTTTGACTCGTGACCACGGCACGACATTTTCTCGCTCTCGCAGTCGGCTCGCCCCTGCGCGTGGGTATAAATAAAAAAAGCTTTTCTCCATCCCAGTGTCGCCACCATACCCACAACACAAAATGGCTAGACAAAGAAGATCTGCTCCAGCACCCAGAACTCAGACGAGATCTGCCCACACCGCTGCGGCCCCAGCCCCAGTCGCCGCTGCCCCACACCCACCTGCCCCTGTTGCCCAACCACAAGTTGCGTCTCAAGGCCCAGGCTTGTTCGGCCAGATGGCCTCTACTGCCGCCGGTGTTGCCGTTGGTTCGACCATCGGTCACACCTTGGGTGCCGGTATCACCTCCATGTTCGGCGGCTCGTCCACTCCAGCTGAGCAGCCACAACAGCAGGTCGCCGCCACCCAACAACAATCTACCCAGGAACAGGCCAGAACCTGCGACTCCGATGCCAGATCCTTCACCAGATGTTTGGAGGAGAACAGCGGTAACATGCAAATCTGCGACTACTACTTGCAGCAATTGAAGGCCTGTCAGGAGGCTGCCCGCTCGTACTAGAGAGACAACTTTACATAGCATACACAACCCCAAAAAACCATATTTATTGATCCATCGCCCTTTGTAGAGCGTGTACCTGCATTTCAACAGTCTCGGGTGGCTACGGGATATCTTACTAGATGTAAGTGTTGCGTCTATTACTATGTTTGCAAGACCCTGACGTGCCACGTGCCTACTTTCGCGCGGCCTTTTTCGAGTCGCTGAAGAGGAAGTAGCCAGCGAGGCCGCCCAATCCGAAAAGCCCCAAGACCGCCGCCGGGTTAACGGAAGAGGAGGGTTTCTCGGCGGGTGCTTCTGCGTCTTCGACTTCAGGGGGCGCCTCGACAGTGGCGGTCTTGTGGTGGACCTTGTTCTCATGGCCCAAGTTGACAACGGCAGGATTATTGATTTCGGGGTTGAGCGACAGCTGGACGTACTTATGCGTGTTCGCGATCTTCAGCTTCTTGCGCAGAGTGGGGGTCGAGGCATCCACGGGACTCAGTCCGCGCTCATGGATGTACAGAGGCTCGGCGCTGACGGGCTCGCCGCCATGAAGCACGCTGGCGTGGTTGGCCTCGACCTTGAACGAGGCGTGCAATTCTCTGTTGAGCAATTCCTGTTCAATCTGCTCCTTTTTCGTGCGGGCAATGTCCTGTTTGACGGCCTCAGGGCTCACGGGCGGGATTTTGGGCCCGGCCACTTTCGGCATGAGATCGTACTTGAACTCCCACTCGTTGATCGATGTTTGCGAGGGCAACTTGAACGAGTCGATTGTGGAGGCGTCGTTCTTTGCGAGGACTCTGCCCACGGAGGAGAAGGCTCTGGCGGCCTGTTGTGAAGTTCTGGCAATTCTCGACATTTTGTTCCTATGAAAGCAAGCAGTGAGCGGTGTGGCTAAATATGTGTTTGCAGACGACGGGTGATTAGCTAATGTCTGGGTTGGATTCCTGTTTTTGTTTGGTTTGCGTTTTACTGTTTCGTGCTTTTATCCGCTAAGGAATCCGGGCACTCTTTATATAGGATGGAAGTGAGATTTATATGTATGTGGAAAAGAGGGGTGCCCACCGTATTGCGGTTGCGCCAATCGCTGAGCACGTCTAGGCGGGTGGGGAAATATTCCCAGGTCCGGCTTCGCCCCGGACCTAAGGGTGCGTGAGCATTTCCATAATGTGGGGGCAGACGCAGTCGAAGCCTGGTGCGACCAAAAAAAAAGTTGCCCCAGTGACTCAACGATTGCGAAGCCTACAGAATTGGAATCTCCCGATTGACCGGGTCCTTTCGACTAGCGACTAGTTTAGTACGGTCGCCGGACCTGGAATGTCCTTAAATACTTTGCATGGCCGATTTAGCTCGGGCCCTGTTTTTTCAGAACTGTTTTTGATTTTTCATTTCGTTGCCTGCCGGTTAAATGGATACTATAATACAGATACATTCCTTTAGCAGCCGGCTTATACTCTGGCCCTAAGGAATGAGCTTACGACCCTTCGTCTTCAACAACGGGACCCTTCGTCTTCAACAGCGTTGCTCACATACTCCACGACTGGAAACAATTGATTTCGTATACTCAGCACCGACTCAGGTTTATTACCCGCACTTTATGTGGGCATTTGCTGGCTTCTTGCGGGCTGCCCTCGAGCATGGCTCCAGCGTTGCGCACCAAACTCAAGAGCTTCTGGGCCAGGGTCCACGAGATCTCCTCTACTCACCAGGGACGTATAGCCACTATCTGCATACATGCTCCGATAATACAGGGGATGCGTCGTATATCCAGAAAGCCATCCCAGACAGGAATAATTAGCCATGTCCAATCATGCAAAATAAGTCGCACACGCTATCGTGATAGACCCAGGTTTACCGCGACATATTTGATATCTAATTAGTATTCATATTTGAACGTGGAATCATGAAAGTGCCTCATTTGGCGGCCATATATCGAGCAATGTATGCACCCAGAAGGTTCCACCTGCAAAACTCTCTGTCCCAATGCTGCCTCCGATACTATGCCTAATTAACACTACAAAACAATCAGGAAACATTCGTGTCTTGCGGTGCCAACGGGCCTCCTTCCGTATTCTCGCGAGTTTCGGGGTAGTCAGCAGAGAACTCGATTGCCGCAAGCATATCATCTAGGACCCGCGACGGCGGCCTCGACGTGGGGTTGGACTGCCCTGATATTTCCACGGGCGTGCGGGGCATACTCACCGGAGCGTCCGGCGCCGGGTGAAACAAGGGGAGATCGAGATTAGATGCCGACGAGCGCATCATCTCCAAGACCGGGCTGATCGTCATGGAGCCTCGTCTGCCCATGGAATTCAGCATTTCTCGGTAGGAGCGGCCGGGCGTGGAGGTGCCCATGCCTAGGCTTGTGGGGTCGGAGAACATGGTGTTGACCGAGGCCGTCGATTTCTCCAAGAAAGACGAGCCCAGGGACCCCGCCAACAAGTGCGTCGCCGAGCTGTTGGAGCTGTTGTCGTAGTGGAACGGATTGTAATACTGCACTTCTTTCTCCCTCTTGGCTCGTTTTCTGCTCTTCCACCACACGACGAGCCACGACAGAACAATGCCTAGCGCGAGAGCGCCCAACAAAGCACCCACAATTATGAACACGGAGTTCACAGGGAGCGACTCTCTGCTTATGTATGGGTTCTCAGCGTTGTCTGTGGGCACGGTGGCCTGGTACGTGTATGATGTAGACGTTGTGGACGAGGATGACGAAGTCGTCGAAACCGTGGGCATGGCTGTCGTCGAGTTGCTCACCAGCGTGGTCATGTCAATCGTTGCCATCGACGAAGATATGGTGGCCGACAGAGTAAAAAACGTCTCTGATTCTTGGGTTTCCAGAGAGGTGCCAGAAGTGGAAGCACTGGAGGTGCTGGCACCAGTTGTGCTTGCAGTGCTAGTAGCACTATTAAGCGAGGGCAACGTGCTTCGCTTGGCCAATCTTTTATTAAACGGGGCATGGCCATGGTGGTATTTACGCTCGTACTTCCCACCGTACGACAGGCTGCGTGGAGGGGAAAGAGGTGCGATTTTCATGGCAAATGGAATGTAGGTCCGGGCGGGGCACGTGGTTTGATGTCTTTCGCCGCGTGCCAAATAGTATGGAGTTCAAGCAAAAACAGGACTTATAAGGGGATGGAAGTCTGGGCCAAAGAAGGAAAAGAGTGAGGCACACACTTCCTACGATAGCGCACATCTCAATTCCGTGCCGATGGAGGAAAGGCGCATTTGTTCCATACACACGTACCGTGTTTGTTGATCCTGCCGCGCGTCTTGTAGTCCTATGCGAGGCTTAATCATCAGAATTATGAAAGCGCGTTCCGTTAAGCGAGGCCCGTCTTTGATTGGTGCGCGGGTCAAGCTTTTGCACTGTACCGGCAGGAGCCAATTTCCCGATACGCGCACACGCATATGTTTGCTGCTCTCTCTGCGAAGAACATACACGTCTCTTCTGTCCAGAAGACCTTTTGTCTGGCTCAAATCTTGCATGGCGCCTAGCACCCAAGAAACAGAACCAGTGCCGTTCTATGTATTGCTCTCGTTACGTAGTCAGGACGTCACTTAGCCAAGACGCAACTGGATTTGGTTGTAGGTCCTCTCTAAGTTTCTTATGGTATGTTGTTTCATTACTTGCTCATTTCTGCAGGCTTTATGTCAACTAATTGCACAACCTCGTGGCAAGAAGTGCTCCATGTGATCACAACGGCTTATTCTTGATACAATGTATTTCTATTTTCTATCCGGGGGTTTTTTCTAAAAAAACATGAACAGGGGCTTAGAACCTCCAATCAGCACCCGTAGACTCAATGGCCCAATTAAATTTATCCCTCAAAGTCTTTGCAAAGAGCTTCTCAATGGGGACGTTGAACTTCTTGGAAAACATCACGGTCAAGCGTGGATCGATATAATTCAACTTCGATGTCCCCAAAGACACTTCTGAATTATCTTCTTTGTCTTTGAGTTGGAAGCTCACATTTGAAATGCGGCCCTCAATCGTTTCGATCTGCGACTTGAGCTTTTCGACACTGGCAGACTTCGGCTCGACAACCCCGCTCTCTACTTCTTCCTCGTATTGTTTCCTCAATTCCTCGATGCCCTTCATTTTCGTGTCCAAGTCTTGCTCTGTGAGAAGATCCTGTTCTTCCATCTTCCTCTTCTCGTTATCTCGCGTCCACTTCTTCTTCGCTTGATCTTTAAGCTTCTCCACATGCAATCGCACAATCGACCGGAGATCCTCCTTGCTTACATCCTCCAATTCTTCGAAATATCTCGGTTCCTTCTCACGCGCTGAAGGGTCCATATTGAGGATCATTCGTTTCAATCGGAGTTTTTGCCACTCCATTTCCTTTATTCTGTCTTGGATCTTTTCCACCGTAGTCGAGTGTCCTTTGGTGACCGTACGCTGGTGATTACACAAAATGGCGACGGTTCTGTTGGCAGCGTTATACTTCAATATTTTCTCTGCCACGGTACCCTCGTTTTTGATGAGGTCCATTTGATCTTGCATAGTCTTCGACGCATTGTACGTACGGAATACCTTGGCAGTCAACCCTTTCATATACCCCTGCAAATGTCTGTTCAACGTGGATGGGGATATGCGGTCGAACAAATCATCACCTGGCTGCTTGGGGTCCTTCTTGAAGATGCGGAAGTTTTTGAAGACTTGGCGATCCACCTCCACTTCTTGGTAAAACCGAATAGAGTCTTTACCCAAAAAATCAAAGATAACGGTGTTGGGCGGCTTTAAGGTCACATGCTCATACCTCAATGAACAGCAACCCACAGTATCAGCCTCGTCCTCACCTTTCTCACCGCCTGCTCTCAATGCAAAGATGTCAATAAGATAGGTTGCCGTTGCAATCTGTCTGTTCTGCATGTACTGATCCTTCAACATAATGTTGTAGTCAGCTCTGATTCGTTCGATATGATTTTTCAACTCCCGAGCAGTTTCAAATTTTCGCATATCTGAGACACCCTTGATCGAGGAGTTTGCTGCAAGCTTTACGTACTTGAAGTTATCTGCAATGTTTTCTCTCCACATGGCAAGCCAAACGACAGACTTGTCATGCTTAACAGCACCCCACTTATGCCCAGCGGGGGGCACAGGAACAGGGGCATCTGCACCCAAATTGAGAGTGATATCTTCAGGGTAGACACGCTTTTTTAATTTACCAGTCTTTGGATGCGCACCACGGCCTCTAAAAAGACCTGGTGGTTCGACCCTGAAATTTCCAATATTTTCTTTCCGGCCGTTTAAAAAGCAGGTGCGGTAGGGTTCTTCAAGAGCTTCTCTTTCCGCTTTGATCCTTAGTTTCTCTTGTTTTGATATATTCTTCTTCTCCTCTTTTTGTTTCTCGAAATACGCAAACATTTTAGAGAAGTCACATTTTTCAAAACTTTCGATTTCAACATTACAGCCACCGCTCTGTTTCAAGACTTCGATGAAATCATCAAAAAAGTTCTTTTGAAAAACAGGGTTTTTGGTGTGGTCTGACTCTAGCATGGCCCCAAAAAACCCAGCTACTTCCTCCGCAGCTGAAGGTAAATCCACAGGCTTACCATCGTAATACATCTTCACATAAGATGGTAAAGGCTCGTAAGGTGGTGGGAATAGAACACCGTTGTGCTCTAGTTGCTGCCAACGTTCGGGGCCCTGTCCAAATTTCTCATCTTCCCACCATTTGTAATCGTCGCTCTCTTCCTCAATTCTCGAGGAGTCCCCGTTTTGGGAAGTACCATGCTCGCTTTCGCTTTTGGAAATCATGGGCTTCTCATCTTTGACTTCAGGTGTTGTTTCAGTGGAAGAGACATTTGTGGTTTCAGACGTATCCTTTTTCAGTTTCTTCTTCAGTTTACGCTTGGCCGACTCGCTGGACTTGACAGAATCTTCCACCTTGATATCCTCTTCTTCTTTCACAGTGGAATCTTCCATTTTTGGCTCTTTCTTTTTCAGCTTTTTCTTGGGTTCACCCTCCAGGGTCGCATCAGCTCTCCTCTTCTTTTTCGACTTCTTCTTTTTTTGATCCGAACCTGAAGCAGTACCGTTTTTGGATTTGTTTTTTTGCTTGATTAACGCATTCAAAGGAAGTTCTTCTTGGTGTTCTCTGAATGTGGTACTCAGAACCAGCAATTGCGAGAGAGCGGAATCTTCGATGTCTCCCATTATTGCAACGATTGACGAGTCAAACAAATCCCGGGAAAAAATGCTAAGTGTTTGTAAGAGCTCTTTTATGCTGAAATATTGGGTTTCACTTTTTTCAATGACTAAACTAATCGAACCGTCCCTAATGTAGACGAAAAAAACGAACTTCGCTGGGGCGCGATGATGGCTTTTAAGTTAACTGCACGACCTTTTACTCCTGCAGCCCGAGGGGCGAGATTCGACAGACACCAACGGGGGAGAGCGAATCAGCCATGTTTAATAATGATTTATCCTGATGTGAATATCTTTTCAGATGTCGGCGCTTGATTTCAGGTTTTTTTGCTGCATATGAATCATAACTGTAGGGTTTTGAATGCACGCGGGCCGCGTCTGTATGACACAGCGTACCGGTATCTACTTTTGACAGGTTTTTGCAGCAGTTGCCGGCTTATATATCTATCTTGAGAGGCTTAAAAAGCGAAGAAGCCAGGAGTGCTAATGAAAGCTCACAAGGGTTTGTAGCCCGATGGTTTTTAGCTTGGAGTTTCAAAGTTTTTTCTTACCATCACAATGAGCAAATTGAGATTTTCGTCCTGCCCTAAATAATTTCAATTGAGGCATTTCATATCATAAGTCCTCCCGTAAATTGATGGAACAAGATTTCAGACATGAAGTTCATGCTTTTATTATGCATGATGATGTGTTATATTAGTCCGGCTATTGGGTGTACGCAGATGGATACATCAGTCGTGCAAATTGACCCAATCTGTGGTACACAATCCTTCCAAGTGAGTTAGTTAAACATTGCGTCGCTTTTATTTCTCATGTCCTTTATCCCAACTGCTCGTATATATAATTATTTTAGATGCGGCTATTTGATTCTTCTGCTCTTCTACGTACGCAACCGTACACTGAAGAGAACAGCGGCGAAATGTACACTCAAGAGTGTAGTGCAACGCGTCATAGTTGGACGACGAGCTCAAAGAGTGACACACTCATGAATTCTTTGAATTGAGAAATGCTTTCTTTAAAACACAGAATATTTACTGTTGAGATGAGAGATCATTACAAGGAAAACACATACCACTAGTGATGTCTGTCTGAACTCCATTGATTCCGCATCGGGGTTCATTCTTAAACGAGACTCGGACGTTTAATTTTTTAACAAAGCTCTCGGCAGCGATGCCGCGTTCATTTCGAGGCCACAGTAAAATAAAAATCTACTGTACTTACCCGTTCCGTCTGCTTATTCAAGGATATTACGTGTCACTTATTTGAGATCATTCCGCTACCTGGGGATCCAACAATAGGGAGCTGCGACTTTTGCGCATATAAAGGTGCGCCTAATTTCCTACTCACCTGGCATTACCGCTCCATCCTTTCCATCCTACCACTTTCAACGTTTAGTCGACATAGTATTTTCGCCTTAGAAAGTGAATTCATATTGTGAAACACTGTGGGCGGATCTTGTATGTCCCAATAAGCGTGACCTAAAAAGTGGTCACATTGCATGTGGAAGCAGCTTTCTTTACATCAAAAAATGCCATACTACGCTGTTGCCAAGGGCAGATCCGCAGGAGTCTACAACTCCTGGGACGATTGTAGTAAAAACGTGAACGGATATTCAGGGGCTACGTATAAAAAATTTGCAACTCGAAGCGAGGCAGACAATTTTGTAAACGAGCAAAGTGGGGGAGGCTATGGGAACAGTACCTACGGGAGTAGTTCCACCTCTCGCGGCGGGAACGCCAGAGATTACTCTTCCCGAGACTATTATTCTAGCAACAGTAGTGGAACTGGTAGTTATTCTCGCGATGACTATTCTCGAAGGGATAGAAGCCCAGCTAGACTGTCACACTCTGCATTGGAAAGCCTGGTACCTTATTCGGGCTACGATGGCGGATCGTACTGCGGTGAAAACAAAGCGATTTCCACGCGGTGCTCAGCTACGAAAGAAAAGATTTACGTGGACGGTGCTGCCCGTGGAAACGGAAAATTTTCTTGTCCGAAATCAGGCTACGGTGTCTACTATGGGCCCGGGGACTCGCGGAACAGCTCTGTTCCGCTCTCTGATGTCGACGATATCTCCAAAATTCGGCCCACAAACCAGAGAGCAGAGTTGCATGCAATGCATCATGCTTTGAAGAACATTCACGAAGAATACAATTCGAATCCTGGCATGTCGAAGTCTTACGAAATTCACACCGACTCAACTTACACGAAGAAGTCCATTGATACCTGGGCAGATGGGTGGAAGAAGAACAACTGGAAGACCTCGTCTGGATCCAAGGTCGCAAATCAGGATATCATCGAGCGCACCCATGATCTTTACTCAACTCTCACAGAGAAAGGCGTGAGTGTGGACCTTATACATGTGAAGGGACATCTGGGTGTTGAAGGTAACGAGCAAGCTGATCGGCTTGCCAACGAGGGTGCTGACCGAATGTGAAGTCTGGATTACCAGTCAGGCTCATTTTTATTGTTTTGACAGGTCTTGGCTTTTCTCGAAATTAACGAATCAATAATGAGTAAAACACTGTACCTCTGACTTTTTCGGTTCCTCCATGTTTTTGATCTATCATATAAAAAATGTTTAGTGCACAGCTACAGCGAGAGGGGTTGGAACTTGCTCAAAAATCCGAGGCTTTACCAGCAAAACGTTAAGCTTTAATAATGTAATATTCTTGTGGGCTATTGTCTTCAGACTGGAGAAATTGAATGTTTGCAATTTTAGATCTTGTGATGAGGTACACCCGAGCATGTCGAGTTGTTTCAAACCTCCAGTCGATGTAATAATCATTTGAAGTTGCCTGGGACATCTCGCGATCATAATTTATTCAGATAAAAAATTGATATCAACCGTGCTACGTGCCTATAATTCCACCCCGCCGTTATAACCCTACTGCACCCGAAGTGAATGTTTGTTGTTGCATATCTATAACTTTTCCATTCATGCGACAAACCCGCAAGTGCTTCAAGTCAGAAATCAATGAACAGCTTTCATTTATTAATAAAGATTTCAGCAATTGGTTGTGCTCGTTATTCGAAGCTTGAATGTTTACACAATCGACTGTAATTTTTAATGAGAGCCAAAAGATCCATAACTGCCTGACAATGGCTCATCATCTAAATGAATGTTGGCAATGTGCGCAGTACGCACAGAAGATTCAGCTTTTGGATCAATTCATCAATAAAGTTGATGCAGAAGCATGTGCAAAATTAATTTGCTTCTCTAAGCTAAAGATCAATGAGAGTAATCCTGCTGCATCCTATTTGTTTCAAAGCTTACGTGGACTTTTCCTTGTCAGTTGCATACTTTTACACAACCATCGCATTGCAAGCAGAAGCGAGCAAAATCTGCAGGTCACTTCCGCTCGTTTTGCTTTAATTGTAAATATTTGAGCGGCCTCGTTACTCAATGCGGTATATTTGTAAACATGATGGCTTGTCCACTCTTCACTTCTCGGTGAAATTTACAACGAAGTTCTTTTTTAGTCCAAAGCATAATAGTCTCCTTGCTGTACTTCATCTGAACTGGTATACGCAAAAATATATATATACAATTCGGACAGAAAAAAAAAAAAACTGACGCAAGAAAAAGGTGACTACATATTTCTTTCCTCCAAATCTCCTCTTGTGTTTCTACATCGTCATTACCTCGTCCATTGCATTTAGAAAGCTTCGAGTACAATCGAGTATACTCAGCTGAACCCACCAGAGAATTTCGATCATTTCATAAACTAATCTTCTTTATCTTCTTAAGAAACCCATTCAATTTTGTGCCTTGACTCCTGTATTGTACCGTGAATACGATTGTTCTAAACATGAACTTCCGCTCAACTCAGCCTTTACAACCGCTCAAGAACGGGCAGCTCAACAGAGTCAACAATGTTACTCCAAGCAAGTCTACCAGGAGGAAAGAATCACAATTCGACTACTATCATGCACCACCCAATTTGTACCATGATAGTCATGCTCAAGTTCAACAGCAACAGCAACAGCAACATCAGCAGCAAACCCAAGAAAAAGCCAAGAAGAAAAAAGAGAAGCTTTCTGCTCTCTGCAAAACGCCTCCATCAATTGTCAGGACAAGAAACGGTATTGACTACCGCAGAGGGGTCTTCTTGGGCGAAGGAGGGTTTGCAAGATGTTTCCAAATGAAAGATGCACTGGGCCGAATCTATGCCGCTAAGACAGTTGCAAAAGCACTGATCAAGAATGAAAAGACAAAAACCAAGCTTTTGCTGGAGATCAAGATTCATAAGTCTCTCAAGCACCCTAATATAGTCAACTTCGTGGATTGCTTTGAAGACGACGTCAATGTCTACATTCTATTGGAGATTTGCCCTCATCAATCACTTATGGAACTCTTGAAGACTAGAAAGCGTGTTTCAGAACCCGAGGTCCGCTTTTTCATGGTGCAAATTGTCGGTGCAATTAAGTACTTGCATTCTCGGAGAGTCATCCACAGGGATTTAAAGCTCGGAAACATTTTTTTCGACCCCGAAATGAACTTGAAGATAGGAGACTTTGGTTTGGCTTCCGTGTTGCCTTCCACAGACTCAAGAAAGTACACCATTTGTGGAACGCCCAACTATATCGCGCCAGAGGTTTTGGGTGGGAAACAAACTGGCCACTCATTCGAAGTTGATATCTGGGCCATTGGTATCATGATGTATGCGTTGTTGGTTGGCAAGCCACCATTTCAGGCCAAAGACGTAAACGTTATCTACGAAAGAATCAAGAGGACGGAATACCTGTTTCCCGCTGATAAGCCTATATCGGAAAATGCCAAGACTCTTATCAAAGATTTGTTGAGCTTGAACCCACTCAACCGGCCCACGATTAATGAGATTTTGGACTACCCATGGTTTAAAGGTTCTTTCCCTTCGAAGACTGTCGAAGAAGCTTTGACAGCAACCCCTCATCAGATGGACGAGATTTCTCGTGCTCAAAGCTCGCTTAATTTTGCCAACGCAAAGACCCAGGCTGGCATTTACACCCCTAAACTGAAAAACCCCGTGGAAATCTTGAAGACGGACTTGCATTCCAGCCAGCCCCGAGCCGTGTTGCCTGAATCGTTGTCACCAGGTGACACCAGATCTAAGTACCAAGAAATTGCGGTGCCAACTTCCATAGTTGGCAAGGGCGGAAAGTCCCTTAGAAAGCTTAACTTCCACTCAAAGTTCAACAAGGTGATCATTAAGCTAGAACAATCACTCCTTGAAACAGTTCATAACATGAGAAGACTCCGAGCACTCACAAGCTCTGGAGAAGTTTTGGAATTTGATGTGAAAGAGCTCCCCACTTGTGAAAATCCAACTCTCATCTCTAAGTGGGTTGATTATTCAAGCAAATACGGGTTTTCATATCAGTTGAACAACGATGATATTGGTGTTTTGTTCAACGACAACAACACAATCTTAAAGCTTCACAACAACGACAGATTCTTGGAGTTGATCCATCACGAAAACGAAGGGTGGTCATGCATCGAAAACTCAGTCAGTCACCCACCCTCTCAGGCGAGAAGACAACTTGAGATTGTTGATTTCTTCGCAAAGTACATGAACAGCAACTTGTCCAAGGTGAGTGACAACGAGGAACGCAAGGAGACGGTGTTCTTGCATAGATACACTAGAAACAGTGATTACATCATGTTTGAAATGACGAACGGAGCGTTTCAGTTCAACTTCAAAGATCATCACAAATTCTGCATTTCTAAGAATGGCTTGGCCATTACCCATGTCTCGCCCAACAAGGTGATCCAAACGCATCCTTTGATCTTGGTTCTTGAGCGCGGGAACTTCTTAGATACCGAAGTTCCCGACTGCTTGGGTAAGATTACCATCATCGAAGCCGCCATCAGAGCGAAAGTAAAATAAATTAGCATATAGAAAAAATACACAGCATACCACACAAGTGCACGCGAGAGCCTTGGAGTCAGGCGGCGCGGGCTGCTTGGATTTACAGGAGAAGCCCCGGCGGGGCATGCCCCTTTGGTGATTGGTTCTTGGTGATGCGCCCGTGCTATTCTGTCACCCGGGAGCGTGTCTCATATATAGTTGTTTATTGTATTGTACAGCCCCTAAAATTAGTCATCATTATTGTTGAGCAAGGACTTGAGAGCCCACTCATCCTTGAACTTGGTTTTCATGATGTCCAACTCCGAAATCAAACTGGAGCATGCGTTCTTCAAGGCGTCTCTGGGCGTGTAGTCGTCATCGGTCTGGATTCTCAACACGAAGTTGGCAAAAAGCGGGTGCTCGACCTTGTAGGCAGCAAAAATGACTCTGTCGTCCTTGGCCAAGTGAGCGCGTAACATGTTGGCAAGCGTGTGGTCCTCACGCTCGATCTTTATGATGGCAGCATTGGGCACCTTTGTATCTGGGATGATCTTGATCCTTGAGCACGGTTAGTATTCACGGCGGGGGATCCGGTGTCAGGGGCTAGAACATACTTCTCCACGCCATCTGGCAAGATGAACAACTCGAATCTGTCTGGGGCATTCATGTTCGGTGGAGGGGATAGATGACCAGGAGAGCTGTGGAGGACATAGAGGTGGAAGTTGATAGTCACGGGCCCGTCCTGCAGGGAGGCCCGAATTCCAATGGGCGGTCTTTGCCTGGCAAAGGCCAGAGCTAGGAAATGCTAGACCTCACTGCGTGCCTCTAGATCCAGGAGGCTATTTTGGCCGCCAGATCGGGGACAGTTCAAGCTGCCAGGTTGTGCATGCCAGTGCCAGCACTTTGTTTGGCAGTGCAGCTGAGTTGACCGGGGCGCACGGAATAATCCACAGGCCGGATCTTTGGTGAGCATTAATAAACAGGTGAGAACGAAGCAGGAGAGGAGCAAAATGAAGAGAAGCAAAAGGCAGATCAGGAGTATGGAAAAAAGCGTGAGAAGCAGGAACGAAAAGCAGCGGCATGGAGGGGAGAAGAACTCAAGGCAGATTGTAAAAGGCAAACAAGGACGGGACGATGAGGGAAGGAAGGATGACAGTGAACAAGACAAGCGAGAGAACAGCAGCTACAGAAAAAGACAACAGAGAAAAAAATAACAGACAAAATAAGACAACAGAAAAAAAGATAACAGAGACAAAATAAAACAACAGAAACAAAAAGACCATCAGACAAAATAAAACAACAGAAACGAAAAGATCATCAGAGACAAAATGAAACAACAGAATCAAAAAAAATCATCAGAGGCAAAATAAAACAACAGAATCAAAAAAAAATCATCAGAGACAAAATAGAACAACAGAATCAAAACGATCAACTAAAAGAACACAAACTAATTTAGAAGAAAAAAAAAAAAAATAAAAAACAGAATATAACACTCACCGTCACTCCTCTGCGGCCCCTCCTATTCTCTGCTCTTTCTTGTTCCGTTCCGCCTCCATCGCACAGCAACGGGGCACGGTGCCGGGCACGTGACCTTGCTCGGACAGAAACCGCGCACGGCCGGCGCCCCAGGCACAGGCGTCCTGCAGGCGCGTCTCCCCGGCTGCTCGCCCGGCCGGGTTACCCGCACCTGCTCCACCTATCTCGAAGCACTGTTGGGCCTCTACTCTAACCGCCATAGAGCACCGACATCTTTCGTCCCCGACACCCCAGTCCACAAAGCCACCTGTTTTCAGCGGCTGCACGAGTGTCACTCCGAAACAGTCCCGAAGCCGCCCGAGCCCCGGAATTAAAAAATAGACCCGGCCGTGATTTTCCAGCCTGCAGTCGCTTTTTTCTATCTGCCCAGTTTTTCCTCATCTGCTCGACAGGCGTTGGCTCTGTGACCGCCACCCCCTGAACCCACCACCTGTCCCTAGGCAAGCACCCCCTCCGAGCCCCAGCGTGCCCCTGACCCAATGACCAACCAGGAGACCCGCTGGCCCAACCAGGGCATGCCCATGAACCTGGCCTACAAGTATGTATCCAAACACCCGCCCAGAAAACCCGAGCCCGCCACTAACTCCCGTCTCTAGCCGCCAGAACCCGCCCGTCTTGCCGCCCCCCGCCACCTTGGAGGCCGGCGGCCAGCAGTTCCCGCCGTTCACGTCGCTCCCCGCCTTGGGCAGCAGGGGCAGCACGGCCTCCGGCCACGTCTTTCTGATCCCCGCCATCAACTCCAGCGAGGACCTGCGCCTGCCGCCAGCGGGCGCCCGGCTCCCCCAGGTCCCGGGCTACGGCGCCTTGAGCTCGCACTTGCCCAACTCCATCTACAACCTCACGCACCAAAACGAGCAGCTGCCCCCGGACGCGGCGCCCAAGCCGCAACACAGCCAGCCGCAGAGCCTGCTGCAGCTCCCGCAGAACACGGGCGGCGGCGTTCAGCCCCCGCTGCCCGAAAAGCCCGCTGCCGCGGCGCCGCAGCCGGCGCCTGCGCAAGACACGGAGCAGGCCCGCGAGGGCAGCGTGGCCGCTGACCAGCAGGGCGCGCAGAACTTGCTGGCCATTCCGCACGGCGTCATGAGCCGCTCGTCCGCGTCCAACGCATACCGGCCGTTGAACGTCAAGGATGCGTTGTCTTACTTGGACCAGGTCAAGATCCAGTTCTACAACCAGACCGACGTGTACAACAACTTCTTGGACATCATGAAGGACTTCAAGTCGCAGAGCATCGACACGCCGGGCGTCATCGACCGCGTCTCGTCGTTGTTCCGCGGGCACCCCAACTTGATCCAGGGCTTCAACACGTTCTTGCCGCCCGGCTACAAGATCGAGTGCTCCTTGGACCCGTCAGACCCCAACCCCATCCGGGTGACGACCCCCACTGGGACGACGACGCGGCCGAACTTCGGCGGCGTGCCGCAGTTCGCTCCCGCCGGCCCGCCCCAGCAGTGGGCCGACCAGGGCCAGCCCGCACAGCCCGCGCAGTTTCCGCAGGACCCGCAGCATCTGCAAGCGGGCGCGGGCGGCCAGATCGAGTTCAACCATGCCATCTCCTACGTGAACAAGATCAAGACCCGCTTCGCCAACCAGCCCGACATCTACAAGCAGTTCTTGGAGATCTTGCAGACGTACCAGCGGGAGCAGAAGCCCATCGGGGAGGTCTACGAGCAGGTGACGCAGCTTTTCGCCAACTCGCCCGATCTCCTCAGTGACTTCAAGCAGTTCTTGCCGGACACGGGCAACCATCAGCCCCAGTTTGCCGTGAGGGCCGAGGATCAGGTGTTGCCCCAACAGGCCCAGCCTCAGTTGCACGGGCACGACGGCCAGGCCTACTATGCCACGAATGGCTCCTCTCAATTGCCGCCTCTCGGCAACTTCCAGCCGAACGCGAGCGGCGGGGTCTTGAGCCCAGACCTGCATTACCGCCACTTCCAGCCAAATGTCCACGAAACCGACCAGACTGCACCAATGGTTCAGCACCCTCTGAGAAAAAATAGTGAGCATCGCGCTTTCGAAAGCAACTACAATGAGGAAGCCAGCTACTCTGGGATCCGGGGGGCGCCGCAGGTGGGCCCCACAAAACAAAAGTCCGCTACTCCGAGCTCTTCGGTCATGGTGGCGAAAACAAATCCCACTCTCGTGGCTGGAATCCCGGAGCCCGTTCCTCCATCCTATGTTTCTAAGACTTCTTCTTTGCTGGAGGAGCTTTCTTTCTTCGACAAGGTCAAGAAAGCTATCGGAAACAAACAGACGTATAACGAGTTCTTGAAAATGTTGAATTTGTTTTCGCAAGACATCATCGACAAAGAAACTCTTGTCGAAAGAGTCGAGTCTTTCTTGGGTGACAACAATCAAGATCTCACCAATTGGTTCAAACAATTCGTTGGTTATGAGAAACCTACCCAGCACATGGAGGACATCACGTTCAGGAAACATCAAATTGAGCTCTCTTTGTGCAAGTCATACGGACCATCGTACCGTCAGTTGCCGAAAGTCGAGACATATATGCCTTGCTCCGGAAGAGACGAGATGTGCTGGGAAGTGTTGAACGATGAGTTGGTGGGCCACCCAACTTGGGCTTCTGAGGATTCAGGGTTCATTTCTCATAGAAAAAATCAGTACGAGGAAATCCTTTTCAAAATTGAGGAGGAAAGACTCGAATTTGACTATCACATGGAGGCAAATTTGAGAACTATTCAGACTTTGGAAACCATTGCCAACAGAATCGCCAACATGACCCCAGAACAAAAGGCCAGTTTCAAGCTTCCACCAGGCTTGGGCCATACATCCCAAACGATCTACAAAAAGGTGATTCGTAAAATTTACGATAAAGATAGAGGGTTTGAGGTGATTGACGCCCTCCATCAGAACCCTGCAGTCGCTGTTCCAGTCGTGCTCAAAAGATTAAAACAAAAAGACGAGGAATGGAAGCGCTCTCAAAGAGAATGGAACAAAGTTTGGAGAGAGATGGAGCAAAAGGTATTTTACAAGTCCTTAGATCATTTGGGCTTGACATTCAAACAGGCCGACAAGAAGTTGTTGACTGCTAAACAGCTTGTGAGTGAAATCAGCACAGTTAAAGTTGAGCAACAAAACAAAAGAGTCCATCCTTTGACACCTAAACCACAGGAGCAACTCAACTACAATTTCACTGATGATGATGTCATATTTGACGTCATAAAACTTGCAGAGTTTTACATATATCACTCTTCAAATTACTCACTGAATGACAGAGATAAGCTCGGATCGTTTTTCAAATACTTCATCTCACTACTTTTCGGAATTCCGACTGAGAAAATCTACAAGGCATTAGAAGCTCGTTATTCAAGAGCAGATCAGGAAAATGCCAATGACAAAAACCACGAGGATTACAGCAATATTACTGATTCTAATGGAAACGGTGAATCTAATTCTGGAAAGAAACGTGCTCGCGAACAGGACTTGTTACGTGATGTCTTGAAGAAACAGTCAAAGTCTAGAAAGGAAGAGTCAGAAGATGCTCCATCCAGTGGCTCAGAGGATTCACGCAATACAGCTGAGAAAGATGCTCCTGGCGATTTGTGGATAAATACCACATCTGCAAAATTTTCCCTTGAGGAAACTGAAAAGGGGAAGAAAAGAGACAAGTTCAATTTTTTCTGTCATACGACCGCGTATGTGTTCTTTCGCCATTTCAGAACGTTGTATGAACGCCTTTTGGAGATCAAGGGCATGGAAGATGATGTGGAGAAAGAAATACGCTCACGTAAGTTTCCTCAGTTCGCCAAGGACTTGAATTTGGTTTCACACCAGCTTCAAGAGCTTGGTGTGGAAATTGTGGCTGGTTCAAAGGCTTGTTACCATCAGGTTCTTAGATTAGCCGAAAGATTGTTAGACGGTGAGATTGAGCATCAATGGTTCGAAGAGAGCTTACGCCAGGCTTACAGAAACAAAGCATACAAGTGCTACACACTCGACAAGGTGGTTCAATCCCTTGTGAAGCATATGCATACAATGGTTTCGGACTCAAAGACCTCTGATATGATTGTTTTGTTTGAGGAGGATAGACATAGCCCCACAACGACAGCCAAGAATCAAATCTTGTATCGTATGAAAGCCAGAGCATTGATGAGCACTGATGAGAACATGTTCAAAATCTCATTTCAAGCATCCAATAATTCTGTGAACATCCAATTTGTTGGTCTCGATGATTTGACGATCAATGATCACACCAACTCAGAGGAAAAATACAACTACTACGTGACGTCTTATATCATGTCACATCCTACGGAAGGTGTTCCGATGTCAAAGATTAGCATGCCTTTCCACAAAAACTTCATCAACTCAGTTGATGAGGATCAATGCAATGGGTTGGCACTGTCCCAGTTGAAGGTTTCAATTTGCGAAAATTCATACCGTTTGTTCTTTGAAGCTGAAACATGTGACAAATTCATATCCAACTCGATGTACTCAAAACAAAAAGATACTGGGAAATCGAAGACAGAGAAACTTGAGATTCTTGATAGTATGTTAAATGACAAGGAGTCTTTCTGGAATGGCGAACGGAATAACATGCCTTCAGGAGAGTCAGAATTCAAGCTTCTCGTGGAGAAGGGTGCAAAGGAGTACAAAAATGCGCTTCGCGACCAAGAAAATCATATGAATGATATTGCCGAGAAGGCAAAAGCTGAAAAGCCCAATTTTGAGACTGCGGAGATGATAAACGGCACGAAAGCGTCCAAACCTCACCCAGATGTCACCATCGATGCGGACTCCACTCTAGTGCAAGAACACAATGATACCACCATACAACAGGAGGCCAATGATGACACAATGGAGGACGTGGGAGGAATTGAAAATGGAGTCAACGCAGCACGGAATCCATAAGACAGTATGATTTACCTAGATCTAGAAAAATCAAATTTTACCAAGTGAAATTTATGTATTTGAATAAAAAGTTACATCTATCTAAAGAATGTACCTTCAGCAGCAGCTTTTGCCAATCTTTCGGTAGCAATAGTATGTGATAATCGTTCTCTTTGTTCTAATCTTTTAGAAACAAACAGCTTCTCATCCTTAACTAGTAGCAAACGAAGGATTATGTTCTCAGCTGAAGTTTGGGCAACAAGCGGATCATGCTGTAATTCTTCCGCTTCCTTCGCCGCAATCGCTCTAGCATTTGCCGTTGCATTAGCTTGAATAGTCAGAGTTCTGGCGATAGACCCCGCCTTACTCCGTAGCTTTGCAGTATCATTACCATTGCTGCATGCCGCAAACACATTATTCTTTTCTCTTAAAGTTTGTAAAAATGCTGGAGAAAGTCGCTCGATTTCATGTATCAAAAATGGTATGTCCTTGTCGTAGTAGACAGGAATTAATAACAATGATTGGTATTGCTCATTCTTCAAATCATGAATAGGTGGTCCATTTCCTTCATTGTAAAAGAAATCAAAGCATAAAAAGTTCAACCATCCAATGACAGTCTCTATTTCATTGTTGGTAAGTGTTTTACCGAACCCTAACAGACTCAAAGAATTAGTCACATTCGCGACGGCAGAAGTCACGGCAGATTGCCAACCAACTTTCATATTTCCTGAGCTTTGTACTTTGCCTTTGATTCCCAACAGCTTGATCCCTCTCGCACTAGTTAATTTTGGTAATAAGAGCTCATCAGCGCACGAGACAATGACTTTCCATGCCTCAAGCATGACGCAAGTCAAAAGATCTTTTGTTAAATACTGCGCCAAGACCAGTAGATTCACGTTTAAGTAGGTGTAAAGTGGCATCATGGCTTCGTCCATTTGTGCTTGACTAGGCCTGACATTTCCGTTACCACCGCAAACGGACTTGAGCGTGGTACGAGAGACGCAATGCCTGATGAATTCAGAAAATTTTGCCACGATCATCTTAATGATTCTTTGCTGGGATCTGCTGAGGGTTCGATGAGCCCTTCCCATGGCGAAAATCGCATCTTCTCGTTCGTTTTCCACCGCAATCTCGACCAAAAGCCTTCCATCAGGGTCCAAATCAAGATATACATCCTGCGGAATTCCATCGTGCTTGAACTTCCTGGGCTCAAGCTGAATTAGTGCTCGGCCGCAAACTCCATGGGAACCAAGTCGTTCTTCCCAGACAGTTGTCGATAGCGTGATTGCAGAATTTGCCTCCACAGAAATTTCGAACTCTTCATCCCATTCGGGGTTTGCAGAGTCCATGGTTCTAGTTTTTGCTATGCGTTTCTTAGCCAGAGTATCAATTAGTGTCAAGTAAGGTTTGATGTTCGAGCTCTCCGTTGATGACTTCAAATTCTCCGCTTTCACCACACGAATGGAGAAGACGTGACTGGTGAATTCTTGACGAGAACCAGGATTCCTTTCTTGAACTTTCGCAGAGACCTCTTCAGGATTCAAATTCTGTTCCATCTTGGAGAGATGTTGAATCATAGCGTTTAAGTTGTTGAGACCAATGCAAGTTCTTGAAGTGAAGTTGAATGGCTCAACATCAATTTTTTGATTTCCAAGCTGGATGTTATTCACAATACTCTTTACTTCAGCGAGCCATCCTGATTGGTGCTTTGGATTTAAGCCCGTGTCTTGCTTTTCAACTTCTCGATTAAGATCATTCATTATCATCTCTGATATTTCTGTGGCGTAATGCAAGCAACACGAGCTTATGCTTTTGATGAGCGTGGTGTAAATGAGAGCAAGCTGATACTCATCTTGCCAATTTAAATCAGCTAAAATTTTGAGATATTGCCGGATGAACGTAAATATATCTTGGACAGAGGTACTGTATTTTTTTTCGTCATCTTCAATGTCAATAGGTTGAAAGCTATCTTCAAGTAGAGCGTTGTTCACGAATGCTTTGATTTTTTCACTGCTTTCAGAAACCCAACTCTGAAGATAAACAAAGAAGAATTTTTCCAAATTGAAAGCAAACGGACTGGATGGCGACACTTGCTGATATATGGAGCGAATTTCGCAAATTGATTTGTAGACTTCTAGGGCATCTGCGTAACTCAAAAACTCATCTCTTGCGTTGATATGTGCTATGATGTGCCGAAGAATATTTTCAGAGTCCGACGCAAACATACCCATGACTACTGCTGCATGGGTTTTGGAAACGTTTAAAAATCCCAACAACGGGTTTTTGTATCTCTTTTGTAAAAGCTTGACGTCTTCTACCAAACAGTCGGCGATGTTCAATACATGTGTAACGCTCACGGTGTTATCTCTGGGTAGTTTGGCGAGATATTCAGCATACAGAGATTCTGAAGTGCGAATTAAAGCTTTTGTGAGTCTCTTCTCCCACTTTTTTGGAAGATTTGTTGCCTCAACTCGACAGAAGAGGGGGTCTGTCTCAATATAATCTGCCAAGAAGGCCAAGTATGTTCCAAATTTGGGCTTTATGGTTCTACTAAGAACTGCACCCAAAGAATCTTTTATGCTGTAGAACAACTCGCTGAATGTAAACCCTAGATTATTCGCCCATTCTTCTTGGTCTTTCAAAGTCCATTTGTGTTTTTCTTCCCAGTCAAGGCCCCCATCTTCAGCGACACGTTTACAAGTTTGCAAAACTATGCGGGTAGATTCCAACAGAATGGGACATAAGTTCTTAGCATTTGCTGAGAAAAAGGGATCGATAAGAATTCCTGATAAATGGGCGGCGGTGTAAAAACAAACTGCCTTTGTCAGTGCGTCGATACGCCAGAGACGGCCACACAACATCAAAAGGTCTTTGGACTTGTTCGTAAGAATCAGAATATCCTCAGAGTTTATAGCAGAGGTGTCAGTTTTTTTTCTTTGATCGAGAAGGCACAACTTACATAGGGTGACGAAGAATGGGACAGTCACAGATTTGAGGGGCATGATGTAGAACTCCTCTCCCGGTGGAAGCAGGGGCGCAGGAAGAAGCTTTTTTGGAGCAGGCACGGGGTACTTCTTGGCTAGCAGATCACAGAGTGCAGTCTCCCGTTGCTTCCATTCTTCATAAGCTTGTGGAGTCGCAAAACTGGCGGGGGAGTTGCTCCCGATATCTTTGCCCACATAAAATAATACCTGCTCAATGTCCTTAGACAAGGCCTTCTGATTCACGTAGGATTTGAGGCGCAGTATATCTTGTTGAAGCTGGGCCGAGTCTACTGCAAATAGGGACTTCAACAAGGCCAAATGCGACTGGTCAATATCCGAGAGTTCAAATGACGGGGCTGGAAGTATCGAGTTCGCCGTGGCTCCAGAAGATGACGAGATACTTGAAGAGACCGAAAAAGATGGTGTGGGTGATTTCAGCGGACTGAGCGACGCCCTGTGCTCGTTGAGCTTAGCCACCAACGCGTCTGAGTTTTTGTCCTTCTGCACGAGCTTTATGATAATGCCAATGAACGTCTCAGCCTGACAAAAGACCACGGCGCTGGTTTCCTCAGACGGGATCAGGCCCATTTTGATGACTTCTTTGTTCGCAGTGGAAACGAACTTCATGACGAGAATGTCCACGGAGTTCACGCGGTTGATTTCGTCAATGCAGTTTGGATCTAGAAGCTCGCCATAAAATCGTAAAAGCAGGCGTCGCGTGAGCTCGCTGTATTTTGAGTTGGAGGCCATGGCCACCTTATGGAGTCTCGCCTTCAAATCAGTGAGTAACTGAGACGGCAACAGGGCATCAGGCTCCAGACGAAGAAGCCTCGATTTGCGAGTTTCAGAATTACGCGCCGTGGTCATTGCCGGCCTTTCCTTTATAGGCGGCGAGATGGGCTTGTAGAATCGTGCTTCACAGATATACTCAAGCAACACGGCTTTAAGTGTGGCCTCGTAAAGTTTACTTAAGTTGACATTCTCATACAGAGAGTCTATAGAGATGGTGGACTGAAGACTGTGCGAGCGCCCAGCCTGAGCGGCCAATTCCCGCTTGGCAGGATTGTTACTGCCGGGGATCATGGAATTTTGGTGTGGGTGGTTTTATGTGAAACGATGCGATATGTAGGGCCGAGTGCCGGGTGAAGTGCATGGGACCCGCAGTGGGTGGCCGGGCCCAGGGACGCGAATTCAGATTGATCGAGGGTGGTGGAACAATATGGCGTTTTGTTCCAGCATAGTTTCAAATCAGCAGAAGCTCCTTCCGAGGCTCCAAGATTTTTTTCTATCGAGGTGACTAATTTGGCGGGTGTAGTTTTGAGGATCGTGGACTGTAGTTTAGAAGATCGTAGTTTGAATGTAGGTTTGAAGATTGTAGTATTGTTCTTCGTTGGGGTATCAGCTCCCCGAACTATAATAGACGGTCAATCAACCTGGGCCAGCTTAAAAAGTGTAAGACGGAAAAACTCCCGGACATCCGCAAACTCTGCTTCCGCATTGAAGTTGGAAATTGGCCCGCTGACTAGGCCCAGTCGATCATAATCGCAATCATCCCCATAAGCTGGATTGCATGTTGCCCACCACTGTATTCGCGCACGTTGGATTTGACTATGTAATTAAACGAGAGCAGCGCTAGATACGTCTCAGTATTAGGATGCAATATATGAAGAACAGCTCCCGTTTCACTCGAGCGAACGTGATCCGGCACATTCTGGGCTCCAATGCTTCTTGTCCACAGTCATTTGCGTGCCCGCTCTACAAAAGCACATCTGGGCTAGCAATGACGTCTTTTGGCGGCCTAAAGGCATTAATCTTCAACTTCACTAATTTCGCTGGCGTCATCGCACGCCTGTTTCTCTCTTTTCACAGTTGTGTCTGGAGACAGAGAGCGACTGTTTTCTTCGGATAATTTCGGGGGCTTCTTTTCCTCGTTTTCGATCAGCCCTGCTATAGAAAGACTGCAATTCGAGGTCAACTCATCTTCCTTATACAAGTGTTTGCTTAGAAGCTTGTTCATCTCAAACATCGTCACGGTGTTCTTCTTAAAGATCTTGGTGAGCTTTTCATCACACAAAATTTGTCTTTTGTCAGATGCGTTCTGGAGATCATGAGCCCTAATGTATACCCACATTTGCTTGACCACCTGTGGCCGGCTCATTCGAGCACTTCCAATCACTTCTTGTAGCTGAGGGGAAAGCAAGAGATCTGCATTGAAACCATTGTTAGGCGCAGTACGTGCACCAGTTTTCCGTGGTTTACTCACCTTCGAAACGGCGGACCGCCCGCGGCGAGTATCGTGCTTTTGTCCTTCTTTTTGAAGCCGCAAGGCCATCAAATGGTCTTGGTTTTCCAGGTCTTCCTGATTGGGCTGCGGGTTCGCTCGCTCATCGGCGAGTTTGTAGTACCTATTCAATATCAATTCATTGACTTTTTCCTGTGGGTTAGTACACAGTAATTGACGGCCCTAGGGCACTGGCTGTGGTGACATTCGAGACACCCCGATGCGTACATACCTTATGGGGCATCAAGTCCACATCGAAAAGTTCCAGGATTGCGTTTCTGATTCTTTTGATCGAGATCTTGTCAAGATCAGCTGCGCTCAAAATCGCCTGCTATGTTAGTAACTGATGAACCTTACGGGTGATCTAGGGGGGTTCTCATAAAGCACGTACGTCGATCATTTCCTGGTAATCAGAAGCATCGAAAGTTTGGGTCATGTCTGGAGTCAGCGAAAAGGATAGGAATGGGAACAAGGCGTGGAATTTGGAAAGCTTATAGGAAATCTGGGGAATGACTGTTTTGTCTTTCGAGAACTGCGCGAATCCTGCTGGAGCCTGATATCACTGAGGAATCATCTGTGCTGCGACACCAAGATTTATCCTCTGCACTTTATGAGCTTCTCCTGGGTCTCTGGTCAATCTCAACCGTAATTTTCTATGTCCTGCAATTCAAACGAGGGTAGTGATACCTCATGAGAAGCTTCATCACGTCGACTCTTATACTGGGTTTTGGTAGACGCACTAGTCGGGCAGCACTAATTAAATATGCAAAAAAGTTCTCTTACTATACTATCATTAAATCTAGGATGCTGCTAGTTGAAACGCGCAACGTATCGTATGCTCACACCCTGAAGGCATTTTCCGTTTTTTGCTGACCTAATTTGTCGATATACCCAGATTGCGATTCTTCTGTTGTATCCTGGAACGATCAGATCTGCAGGTTTTTCACGTTACGCTTGTGCTGCAACTCATTCTTCTTCACCAACTTCTTTCTCTCGGCACGTGCCAACGATCTTGGGTCGATCAATTCATTGGGAGTGCCCTTCGACTTCTCATCAATTTCCACCAACCATTGGTCATCAAGGTCTTTGTTTTTTCCCTTATAACCCCACTTAGGAACCCACTCACCAGTGGCCTCGTCATATACCATCTTGCCGTCCTTGGCCTTGGCCTTGATACCCTTGATTTCGGCAAACTTCTCCCACTTCGTCTTTGGCTTGTCCTTTGGAATAGACTTCTCTCTGGGCAACGCCGTGGTGGGCTCAGGAAGTTGTATAAGGGTCATGGTGGAGTCTTGACCTGTGGAGGAGCCATGTGTGTCTGTGGTGGTTTTGATTGGCAAAGACAAAACCTGGTTGATTAGAAGCTGGAGATTGTCTCTGGTGACCGAGGCCAAGTAGGCCTCTTTTTGCTCGGGGTCATTCAACTTGGCATTGTCCAAGGGGTTGGGGTCAAACGTGGCCAAATTTCCCAAGTCAAACAGATTGGGAATAGGCTTTGTGACAGTCACTGGCTTGAAATTTGGCTCAGACATTTTTTATGGTACAGTAGTTTAATGGGAGCAGAGAGCAGAGATGCGCATCACCGCACTATAGAATGAACAAAAAAAAAAGTGAGTGCTGCATGCACGCATGAATTTCTTTAATGCTGTGGGTCAGGCGAATAAATAGGAGGGGCGAAGGAGTGTAATGATGTACGGCAATAGGACGTTTCAGCAGAAAGTACGGATATGAAAGCGCCAAAACAGCCTGGGCTTTATTTTCTTCAGCGTCCGAGAATTACGAAAATCCGGTTTGAAAGCGAACTCGAGCTATGCGAGTCCACATGATTCAATTCGTTCGCATGCCTTGTTGTTCTGAAAAACTTGGGAAATGCATCCATAAGCCAGTTTTAATTACGAATAACTTTCTTTGAGGCCTTTAGAATTTAGAGAGATCACCAATCTTTAATCAACATATCCTCGGCCAACTAGACTTCGAATTCCAGATCGTACACTTATGCGAATCAAGTCCTTCCCAGCCTTTGAGCACTGCGAAAGATCCAAACAGAGAAAAGCGTCATTACTGTGATCGCACCTCCCGCGATGCCTATGCGCTTCATGTTCTCAAATTCTGCGGTGTCAGGATGCGGGTCTAGTCCGGGAGTGGCAGTGCTGGGCATTTTAGCCGCATCGACAAGCTGTATGAAAAGCTCATGGATGGACATGGGCCACGAACTGGATATATGCAATGGCGAGCCAAGAAATAGGTTTCGGATGTAGTTTTCTGGTTGCACGTCTGATCTCTGCTGCTGCTTGTCCAAGTCAGCCTTGAGAGCAGCGAAGACGGACGGAATGTCATTTAAAATACTCGCGTGTTTTTTTCGGAGATTCACGATGTACTGGAACAGCTCGGGATCAGAAGAATCGTAGGTGTAGCAGATCACATCGCACTGATCTAGACGCTTTTGATTTTCCAAAATTGCAGGCTCCAACTCACCCAATTCCTCCAAGATCAAGTAGCATTGTTTCCCGCCACGAAGTTCGATGTCTTTGACGCAGAGCTTGGGAATGATTGTGGGCAGATACATCTCGCTATAAGTTCCCCGGATAAACAGCTCTAATAAAGAAGACTTTCCTGACTTTGGAGCTCCAAGGACAAAACAGTTAAAAACATTTCGGTCGTTCACGGCACCCCTATACTGCTTGCCTTGCTTCTGACGGTGCTTTCTTGGTTTGGTGACTTTGATTGCTTTCACCGAGTTTCCCTCATCAAACCCAAGATATGCCAAGTATTCGAGCGTAGTCTGGTGATCTAGAAATGTCGTAAGGTTCCACTGTGCGAGCCAGCCCTGTAGAGACACGTATCCTTCCTCATTGCACACAATAGAAGAGGGGAATTGAGTTTCTTTCCAAAGTTTCGGCACCCCAGGAGTTGGAAGAAACAAGTTTGTCATTTCCTCCTCGCTGAGCCCTCCGTCGTTGTCTCTATCGAACTTCAAGAACAAGTCAACTAGAAACCGATAGCCGGTTGGACTAAGCTCTACACTTGAATTAGGGTTAACTTCCACCTTCGGGTAAAGAAACCGATCGTTGAGCGAGAGCGAGTTCGTATAGTGAAATGCTCTCAAGATCCCCCAAATGGTCTCATGACGGCCCCGTTCAGCGTATAGTTTGTTGAGAATGATGAAAGCGTTCTCTGAGATGCCTTTAACCTCGCCCTTATTATCACAATCCGGGAGAATGATGGCATTGACTGTTTGCAAGATATCATCGTAGTGATTCTGTGAAGCGCTTCTACCAAAACATCGCATATGAAGAGCAGAGAACTCTTCAAAGTTAAGGTACCCATCGAGGTCCGCGTCGCATAGGAAAAACACTCGCTGCAAGGCCTTCACGGCAGCTGGCTTGAGATTTCCTTCTTTCGAATCGAAAATTGGAGAGATAGGGTGTGTAACTGCACGCTGGCAAAGGTAGAATGCTTCCACGACGTTGATGTTCTGCTTAGCACTGCATCTCAAACACGCTTCGATTTCTTTGAACTCATTGATCAAAGGAACAAACTCCTCTTTGTTCTGCTGCTTGAAACTGGAGGTCGGCTTTTCTGGCAGCTTTGTCATGAAATCGCATTTGTTGGCACACACCACAATGGGTAGGTTGACCCCCAGCGCACGAAACATTGGCATCCAGAAAAGCAGAACACGCTCATAGGTATAGTGATCCGAATACAACAACAAAATCACATCCGCCTGCTTTAACTCCTTGTTCAATGCAGCATGGTCTGAAGACACAGTGTCGATCACCACAGTGGAGTCTGGAATGTACTGTGATACTGATCGCATGTCAGTTTTCTCCATGTCGGTATCGACATCAGAATTAGCTTCGCCCAAAACGGCATAATCATCTCGGGAAATACTGACAGGTGACAATTTACCCTGAATGTTGGCGACAAACTCGTCTTTCACAAGTGTGGCAATGAGACTGGACTTGCCAACCGTGTCGTCACCGCACACTACGATACGAAGAGGCATCGTAAAAGAGGATCGCCAGAATATATCACAGATTTACCACGGAGGCCAAAGAGAGCACAACACGCACAGAAGTTAGACGAGAATGCGTCGGAAGAATTGGGATGCTGAGTTTTACTCACAGAATCTCACGTCTTGCCATGGTATTGGAGAAGTATCATGCGCGGTCGCCATTAGCCTTCAATTGTTGATTAGGACGCGGTGCGGGCCTGGTTCAAGGTAGCATCTGAAAGATCACAAAAGTTACATTCAGTTTCTCAAGGCCTAAAAAAACAATGCAGATCTATTTTTTTTTTTCACGTTAGGTAGCTGCTTCAGCGAATGCTGATGTTTGAAGAATTCACAGAATTACTGAACCGTCCAATTTTTGGCCTCGCGCACACTATGCGTTCTCCAGAGAGCAGGGCACGGTGCACTCCCATTACTAAGTAAAATCATCGATTCCAGTGGAACTTGCCATAGTCTGTGAAAAACTTTCAGCGCCAATACGTCACTATGTTTTCGTCGCTATGCAAATCGCCCGCCATGTTCACGCGTGCTTCTGTGATCTCTCGCAGGCTCTTATCGACGCCCCCAATGGAGGCCTATGAACAGAAGATCTATGACATTTTACATGAAAAGTTTACCCCGAAGAAATTAGACGTCAGAGACGTCAGTGGGGGATGCGGCTCCATGTTTGCTATTTTGGTGGAAAGCGAGCAGTTTAAAGGGATCCCCATGATTAAGCAGCACCGTCTAGTGAATGAGGTGTTGAAAGACGAGATAGCCAAATGGCACGGGCTTCAGTTGCGGACCAAAGGGGTTTGAAGCGCAAAAAAAGAGTGTGAACACACGCAGCAGTGCCAAGTGTATTTATAATATAGAAATGAGAGAAAACCACGAACAACTTCCACGTCCGCGGAGGCCCGTGTATCGTATCAGAGGCTACATGTATCCATGTGTGCATGTTTAGTAGTTTAATTATTGCATATGACCCATTCCCAGGAGTGCAGAGGCACTTATTCAACAATCTCTTCATTCTCCTCAATGATCTCCTCCTTGATCTCCTCAACCACCTCAGCCTCAATAGTACGGTCCTCGGTCTTTTGATTGTCGAATCTGGATTTGTACAATCTCCATTCCTCCAACAATCTACGACGCAACAAGATAGCCTCTCTGGTGGCAGCATCGGCCTCCATGGCATCGAGCTCGTCGAACTGAGCGCTGTACTCACGGAAGCTCTTCTTGACCTTCTTCAAGTCGGCAGCTGTGAGCAAGGAAGCTGGTCTAGGTCTCCAGATGAAGTCCTTGAACAAGTCAATAGACTCATCTCTCAATAAATTACCGGTGAGCTCAAACAATTTGTAACCGTTTGCGATAGCATGGACCCACTGAGAAGACCAGGCAGCGACAAATCTACCAGAAGGATCCCAGGAGATGTTGGTGATTCCTCCGAAATCTTCAGACTTTAACAACTTGACTTCGGTCTTCTTAAGAATCTTCTCATCCTCGAATTGGGTGTCCCAGAATTCCAATTCGCCCGAAGTCTTAGAAATGGTGGCAGTCACAATGTATCTACCCTTAGGCGACCAGTAAAGTGTGTTGGTGTGCTTCTTTTGCACTTTGCTCAAAACCTTGAACTTGTTGGCTTTACCCTTACCGGTGATCTCTTGGCTGTAGAAAGTGATATCGTTTCTTGCAATGGCAGGGTTGTCGTTGCCATCATCCAATCTGGTGATGATCACGAACCGGTCCGAGGTAGGTTCCCAGGAGAAGTTCACGCACACCTCGTCCAACTCCAACTTCTCCACCGGAATATCTCTCTCGGTAGTCTTGAAGAACTCCAAGTTCGAAAAGAACGTCTTTCCGGATTTAGTGTGACGGTCGACCTTCACGCACAACATGGCGCCGTCAGGCTTCCATTGCATCTTACAGTCACTGACCTGGAAGATGTTGACAGTTCTAATGACTTTTCTGGAGGGAATTTGCATCAATGCAACTCTAGCAGTCTGGTTCGTAGTCTCTGGGGTCCAATAAGACAAGACATGTTCGCCGGCCTCGGCTCGGGAGCCCTCGAGCTTGACACCCGCGGGAGCCCACTCGAAGTCCATGACATCCTCGATCTTGACGAGCTTTTTGTCCAACAATTGGAACGATGGGGTCTCGTAGATGGCCAAGGCATCGGGGCCTTGACGACAGCAGTACTTGTCGTCGAAAGACCACTTGACAAGAGGCCAAGGCATGTCCTTCAGCGCCTCCAAGTGGGGAGGCAAGGCGAAGGTTCTCACGGGCTCACCGGTGGCCAACTCCCAGATCACCAACTTGTGGCCCTCGGACTCGGGGCCGAAGGGGAAGTCCTTGGCGTCGGCTGCGTTGTCGGGCGGCGTGATTGGCGCAGGGGACAAGGTGACCATGTACTTCTCGCTGGGCGAAAAGTCAATCAAGCGCACTTGAGGGTGGATGAACTTGCTGATGCGCTCGAAGTTCTCCCCACCCCAGGACTGGATACCTTGTGGGTGGATGGAGAACATGTACGTGCCCTTGGGCGAGAACTTGGCGTACTTCGAGGTGAAGCCCTTTCTGGGCTCGAACACAGGCTTGGGGTCGTTGTTCTTGTTGTTCCAGAAAACACCCACGGTTTCCGAGTAGTGCAACGCGAGCTGGTCACGGCCTGCGTCGTCCTGCAACCACGACTTCAAGTAGCCGAAGGACTGCATGGGTGGCACCGTTGGTTCAACAAACGTGGAGGGCACGCTTCCCTCGGCACAGTACTTCTCAATGTCGGAGAGCTTGTTCACAAACAATCTGTGCTTGGCATCCAAGGGCTTTCCGTTCAACTGCGACACGGCGGCAGCGGCCATTTCAGGTGTCTTGTACTGCACGAAAAGGTAGCCCTTGGTCATGTTGTTCTCCACTGGGAGGTGGATTCCAGCCTCACCCTCGAGCACCTCGCCCGCTTTGGACAAGAACTTCTTCAACACTTTTTCCAACAATGGGGCTTTGGAAGCTGGGGCCTTAGGGGCTCCATCTACCACGACATAGTTCTCCAAGCCGATGTTGGCGTCGACGGCGTATCTCGCCTCCAAGTCGGAAAAGTCGATGTCATCCACCGAAATTTCTTTCTCGAGATCCTCGTAGCTTGGCTCTGGCATGATAATAGGAGACGTGGTGCTTAGATCGGTAGTCCCGTGTGCTGGAAAATTTTTTCTTTCAGAAAGCTTGTCGCAAGGTGCACGGATGTAGGGGACTGCCTGCTGGCGATAGACGGAGAATCACGGGTTGATGACGAGAGGGCAGGACCTCAGGTGGATGGATCCATGTATATCTTCAGGGAATATTCGTGGGCTTGTTTCTTTAGTCTGCGTGAAAAAAAAAAAAGCAAAACAAATCAAAAAAGGGTGCATTCTGTTGGTATGCTGCAACACACTTGGGTGCGGACCGGCTGCAAACCATGTGCACCAGGACAAGTGATCAGGTGTTCGTTTTCGCCTCCTGCTCCAACTCGTGCAACCGCTTCTCGGCCTGTCTATTTTCAAGTATTCTTGCCTCTCGCTCGGCTTTCCAGCGGCTGGTGAGCTCCTCGATTCGTAGTTTCAGTCGAGGAGAATGCACGTATTCAGGGCGCTCGCTCATTTGCCTGTTGCGCTCCTCCAAAACCCTGATTTGGGTGTTGAGTTCAGCAACGCGCAGATCGTGGCTCTTCTTCAACTCGCTTTCCTTCAAAAGAAGCCGGATGTGGTCGTTGACAATGACGTCCACCGCACGAGAAAAGAATTGGAACACCGCTCTGTGCGCGTCTCGCATCGACAGAATGGCCTTTCCCGGCTGATCTAAAATCCTGGTCCCTTTGTACTGCAGAAGAAGGCCGATCTTCTTCCTCGGGTCCTCAAGCGAGTCGTCGTCTGCAATCTTGTTGAATGACTTCAAAAGCTTCTCGAATTCCTCGACGTCCAACTCAAACAAATGGTCTAGGAGATCAGACGAATGGTTGGCCCTTTTGCGTAGTGCGTCGACGCTAGGCGTGTTCTTTTCTGAAACTGCTGAAAATTTCTCGCTGAAGGTTTCAAGGGTTTTTTGCATGCTCACCTTATCCTGGGTGAGGGATTCCACCTGGTACGAAAGCTTGATTTTTTCTGCCGTGAGAACCCGTTGCTTCTCCACGGATACCTCCAAATCTCGCTGAATGCACTTCATGCCCGTCAATTCCGAGCGGAGGTTATGCTTGTCTTTCTGAAGATTTTCCAACTGGGCCCGGAGTGAAGCGACGGTCCGCTCCAGGGAATTTTTGTACCCGTGATGCTCGTTGATAAGTTCATGATGCGCTTCTTGTAGGTTTTCGTACTCCTTTTTCAAGTGAAACATCTTTTCCCTGTCTCGGGATCTGTGAGTGTAGAATGTATGATCACTTAGATCCGAAACCGAGCCCATACGGCTTTGGCTCTTGAGCTCGTTGACTTCCTTTTGAAGACCGTCGATCATGGCCTGATACTCTTGGAGCTTAATGTCGATACTTCCATCAGCGATTGTTCTCAGATCGGACTTGTGGGGCGTTGAAGTCATACTGCCAAATTCAGATAAACCGCTTTCCTGTTTCCGAATGGGCAACCTTATGGAAGAGAAATCCCGATACTCTTCAATGCCAGATGGGCTTCTGGACCGGACGGGGGTTGACTTGGCCGGAGTATACGCTGAAGAAGGATTGGTGGTATGCACTTTACGTAGTAGATCCAAGATTCGATCAAGATAGTCTTCAGGGTTTACACACGCATCGCTATCAATGATACTGGCAGTGTTGATCCCAAGCTTTTGAAGGATACTAGCAACCTCTCTCAGAAAATCCCCCATGGAAGAGTTGAGTCCCGAAATCTTGCTATCAGCATCACGCCACTTGTTCTGATATTCCTCCACGCTTGCGTATAAGTCTTCCAACAAGTTTGCCATTTCTATCAGCTCCTTCTCTGGGAAAGCGTCTCTCATCACTGTTGGTTCGAACGAATTGGGGTTCGTGGCTGAGCCTGTATTGCGGTCAAGATACAGATGCAATGTTGTAACTTCGTCAACGTTTACTGACTGGTTGTCAATCAAATCCTGAAGAAACTTTTCGTAAAGCTTGAGTTGAATTTTACAATTCGTGAGTTGTTTAGAAAGATCCTCGATTCTGTCCGTGGAAGACACTCCAGCAGTGTTAGCCTCAGAGAAGTCCCGTTTATTCAACACACTTTTCTGCTGCAATGGTATGGGATGAAGGTTTGTGGAACGAAAGTTACGCCAAGGAGATCCTCGGCGTTGCCCTACGTTGATTTTGTACTCGTCAATATTGATATCTAAGTCGAATTGCGCCTGGGTGTCATCAATTAGTGAAGAACTTTGACACTCGGAGCCGTCTTCCAATTCCAGGAAAGGACTTGGAGATACTTGTATAGACCTCTCCAGATGTTTTAAAGGTGTCTGATGAGGCGAGTGTATACGTTTTGATGGCTTTCTATGAGGATGTGAAGACGGCAGTTCAAAACAGTTCAATGCATGTTCTTTGTGCGAGATACTCAAATGTTCATTGTCGCCCTCTTGTGAGTGTGGCAAGTCCGCTTCATCTGTATGTTTCGGATCTGTTTCATGCTCTGAGAGTTCCAAATCCCGAAGTCCATCATGAAAGCTTGATCCCGAAGAGTCCAGTTTGTCGGTGGCGTTAAGTTTCTCTAGTGGGGTGAAGATCAGGCTAAAATCGTCCGAGTTGGCTTGGGAACATTCCTGCTCAGCTCCACCTGACGACGCGCCTGAAGTCTCGAATACCGAGTTTTTATTCGACGTCAATTCTTCGATCCGCAGAATTTCATTAGGATGACTTATGAACAGACTCGAGTTAGCAGTGTATTCCAGGTTTTCGAATGGGACAGGTCCATCTGGAACAAGCGACACGTTGTCTAGAGTTGTATTTTGGGTGTGCTCTAAAGAATGCAGCATCTCATGCGTGATACTAATTAAAATAGTTAGCGTGGTGAGAATATTCTTGATAAATTCAGAATAAAGTGAGCGGGCTCCTCGCACGAATTGATCGTGAGGTGTCGGTGGAAGTTTGGAGTAGTGATTGAAATTCTGGTGTTCGCCTTGGGTTATTGTTTGGCTGAGCAGCGAGCCTCGTGTAGATGATTTTCCAAAAAGGGTATACATATATGTGAGGTGCGACCTGTGGAAGTGTTGGTGGAAGAATGCCCCTGGAAAGACGATTTTCTTATGGATTACACAGGAGTCATCTATTCCACGAAATATTCATTAAGTTTTCAGCAACAGACTGATTGAAAAAAAAAAAAAAAATTAAGCATTTCTGCGGTAGTCCTGGTAGATCTCGGAGGTCACCGCGTCACACCTTATATCATTTGAAGAACACGGACCCATGCTATGCAGCATCGTTCTGCATTTTTGGCATACAGCATGAATTACGAAGCATTGCAAATAAAATTTACATACACTAATCTCACCAGCTATGACTCGTTTTATCTGTCGTTTATTTGTGATCTACACCGCACCCAGGCAACTAGTGTTTCTAACTGGCCATCTCGGTATCTTCTTCATCTTCTTCTTCATCTTCTTCGTCGTCTTCTTCTTGAGCGAGCTTGATAGCTTCTTGCAACAAGTCCTCCGGCACAAACTGATGCTGTCCCCCCGTTTCTTCCAACGAACACCAGGAGATCTCCAACTCGTAGTCCTTATCCTTATTATCCTCGTGTGCTTGGTGAATTATTCTGGCTGCATGTTTAACAGCTTCCCTCACTGTCAACAGCTCAAAATCCAACTTCTCCAACTCGGGCTTGGCCGTTTGCCTACCTTTTCCAGAAGCTGCTCCAGAGTAGCCCCAGAAAGCTCCACTTGGCTCCACCATGTACAAATGGGGCCCGTTTTCATCGACGCCTCCGACTATCGACACTATTCCGAACGGGCGCACAGAATTGTAACAAGTGTAGTTTTGTACGTAGAGCCCCAACCTGTCCATCAAAGCAGGGACGCCCACAGGGGTCTTGTAGATGCTAGAGTAGGATTGGGCCTCATCACGGCCACGATTGACGAAATGGCGCCCATCAGGCAATAAGCCTGAGTATGCAACGCCAATGTGTCTGTCGATAGTTTGGATTCTTTTGTTTCTACCAGGGACTAACAATTTGGAGTTGACAATTTTTTCTACAGCAAGCACAATGCCGTCTTTGGCCTTGATGCCAATAGATGTGCCTCCATTTTCCACTGCTTTCATGGCGTATTCCACTTGGAAGTTTCTGCCATCTAGAATGTTAGTATGTGGCCAATGAAAGGCGAACGAGAAGCGTGGGGTGGAACATACCTGGCGAAAAAACACTATTAGACAAGTCGTAGCCCGTTCCGATAGAAGTCTGAGAAGGTTAGTAAGTTTTGAGGGGATAATTCACATGTTTGGCGGGCGGCATACCATTGTTGAAGTATAAGGCTGGTGTAGGGCTCTTGGACACACGGCCACCAAATCGCCACTTCGGTGAGACTGGTCACGTGACGCGTTTGTTCCACAAGCTGCTAGGTTTTTCATTTTGGGTGACAAAAGACCATAAATTTGACAAAAAATTCAATAAAGATCAGAATCAAAGCATATCGAAGTTGTGATTCGATGGAATCAAGAGAAGTAAGCCTGGATGATCAAAGAGTCGTGAGGTCATCGGCTCTGCGAGTTCATGTGAAATTTAGAGGTATGTGCTTCAGAGGGAAATATGAGCAAAATGCTTCCACGCAAACTATTAATTACATTGTTGATATTCTTCGACTTTCCTGGCACAAGATCTATACCTGTGGTGCTTGCAAGTCATGTTCCCAATCGAGCGTTGATGATGCGGTACGAAGAGAAAGAAACCTGGAGCGCAAAGAAAGTGAATCAGCCATAAATTTAAATTACATGGGACAGATGAGAAAAGTACAAAGATCGCGTTAGAGAACAGGGAATCTGGATCAATCAGATTGTCTGGCTCGGAAGTCAGCCTCCTGCTTGGAATAAAATGCCCAACGCGCGTCCTGCTGAGCTCTCGTCCAATATTTGTAATCTACGTGATTAGCCAAATCAAGCAATGTGGGAATTTCGCTGGCCGATGCTCGGCATAATTGTATGTTAACTCTGCTTTATTGTACACGTCATAGAGCTACCTTCTCCCCGAACCCAAAACTAACATTTTCAACAGATTCCTTGTGCGTTGATTGCCACTATAGGGTATGGATCCCATTTCTTCATATTCTCGAATCACATGAGCAAAAGAGCCCAGATTTGTTACCAAGTGTACGTGACCATGGTATGGGTATCCTATATTTTGGCTATCTGGAAGCGTCCTGGTACTGGCCCGAAATCGTACGTTCCACCACCCTCTCGCTGGAAGAGATGGTGCAATAAATGCAACAATTTCAAACCAGAAAGAGCACACCATTGCAGAAAATGCAATGTTTGTGTGCTTCAAATGGACCATCATTGCCCCTGGACAAACAACTGCGTGGGAAATGGGAATACACCGCATTTCATCAGATTCTTGGTGTGGGTGATATTCGCCACAGGGCTAACTCTATGGGAGCTTCTCAAACGTGCAGTGGGTTTCTGGAATGACATGCACTTGCCCGCATACTTGATCAGGAAATCGGAGCTCACGGCGGTGATTTTGTTAGTACCACTAGACGCATTTGTGTTTTTCGCCGTCTTTGTTTTGTTCATCAAATGCATCCTCCATCTTGCAAGCGGAAAAACGCAGATCGAGGTCTGGGAGTCTGAGCGCATTGAGTCTCAATTCCACACCGAAAGACTTTGGTTGAAAATAAGAAACAATTTCAAAATGGTTCACAACAAGGAGATGCCCACGCTTTCATCGTGGAATCCCACTGCGGCAATGTATGACTCCTTGGAATTAAGAGACATCCACAATGAAGTAGATGAGCCCATTGTCCCGCAGAATTTCGCGCCAGACGACTTGATCTTTCCTTATGACTTAGGGATATATCAGAATTTGAAAAACGCCCTTGGACAGCCATGGACCTGGGTTCTTCCGTGGGGCAATGCATTGGGTGATGGCGTGAAATTTAAGCAAAACGACGACGACGACCAGTTGAACCTCCCATGGCCACCAGATGGAGGCAATGTTGAGTTCACAGGCAGGAAACTTTCGGATGAAGAGTTGCGAAAAATAGGGAATGTTGCCGTCATAAAGAAACTCTTGGACCATCGGAGCAACATGTCCCGGAATATGTGGTTCAATGATTGGGGCGAAGCGCTAGGAGACTATGGCGTTGATGTCGAAGCAGAGGAAGAGAAAGGGCTCATGATTGATAGCAGCAACTAGTGTTCGTTTTATTATGGGAGGGTGACATTCTTACAGAGAGGGTTGAACCCCGCTATTTAATGCGATCTAAATTTGAAGATCACAATTTGGAAGGATGCTGGAGAGCCAAGTCAACAGCCTTTTTGGCCATGCCAAAGCCGGCTTGGTATCCATATCCACTAGCTCCATAGTTGTGGACCAACTTGCGGCCGTTGTCCAAGGTTTGCCTTTCAATTCTGACACCGCCATGTCTGCTGGGCCGAAGACCAGCAGCCGAACGAAGAATCTCGAGGTCCTCAATATGGGGGCCGCCAGGGTTTTTCTCAAGAATCTCAGGGTACAAAGCAGTTGTCCGCTTCAAGATGTCCATGTTTTGCAGCCTGAAGGTATCTGCCGTCCAGTCATCCTTCTGCATGAAGCCGCCCAAAATTAACTGGTCGTGGGAAGAAGGTCTTTTGATGATGTAGGTAGCATAGTCATCACCCCACCTCATCACGTTTTCGGTGATATGTGGCGCCTTTACCACCAAGACTTGGCCTCTGGTGGGATAAACTGCCGAATCGTCTACACCACCAAGATCCTTGGCCCCGAGCCCAGTGCAATTGAAGACCACACGAGTGGTTGCACCAAATGCCTCGGAAACGTGCTGCAACTTTTGCTTCTGAAAAGACACGCCTTGTTTTGTCAAGTATTCATACACGCTGAACAAAAATTTGGGGCAATTGAAGCTCCATGACTGGAATCGAATACCAAACAGGACTCCCGCGGGCAAGTCTGCCACGGGTACCTCTTTATAATTGACGAGGTAGCTTCTCAACGAGCTGATTTTAACATCTGCTGGCCGCGTGTCCCAGTAGTCCGTAGACACCGTTTCTGCCAAACCACACTGAGGCCCGCCCAAAACTTGCTGAATTCTCTTCAAGTTTTTGTAGGTATACTCGTCAAATGCCAACGTGTCTGGATCATTGCCTGTAATGCATGAAAAATTACCTCCAGCGTAGGGAGATGTATATCTGATGGACTCATCTCCAGGAAGAAATTCGGCAGTGATACTGATTTGCTTGGCATCAATTCCCCTGTCCAAAAGCTGGAATGCAGTGTAAAGACCAATGATTCCGGCCCTGTGCAGTTAGTACAATTTAGGTTCGAAATGAGTCATGAGTGGTGGTAGCTTCAGCTGGATGTTTCAAGCAAGGATCCAAAAAGCTTGATATCAGACTGTCACCGAATCAGCTGGAGGTAATGACATACCCAATGATTTGATATTCCGGCATTTTTTCGTCACGAACTGATGTGGAACGATGAGTGGAATAAACCACTCTGGTCTTATCTCCAGGCGAATTAGACTGCAGGGAAATGCCGCGTTGACAGCGTCACGTGTCTATCGCGCCAGACACGTTCTAGGACACGCCAGGATTAAGGGCCTCAGGAACTGTATGTGAATAAGACAGGGTAATCTACAGGCACCCATTCTTCTGATCTGCGAGAGGACATCACACGAGGAAAAGGGCAAGACAATCACATTCGCAGGTACTTGGAAATATATCCGCAATGCTGGATATGTCACCGAAACTGAAACGCAAGTCCAAGGCCCATCGGAAAATCAGCCCTGGCCCAATACTTTCTCCGGAAGGTATTCCTTATGACTATATCGTCGTGATTGACGCCGGATCACATGGATCACGTGTACACGTGTATAATTGGCTAAATCCCCACCATGCTCTAAATGCTGGAACGAATATCGGTGGTGCAGCCAGAGTGAATTTAGTCCGAAGACTCTTTGCAGATGAGGGTGAGCGGAGCAGGCTCCTAACAGATGAAGACTCTGACTCCGAATCAGACACAGAAAGAGAAAACGACAATAAGCGTAAGACTGTTCGCTTTCCCTTTGTGCACAAAGGCAAGAAATGGCACCGGTCCATCAAACCGGGGCTTTCATCATTCAACCAGAGTCCCCAGAAGGTGGGCAAACATCACCTCAATTATTTGCTCAATCTTGCCGGGTCGGTGGTACCCAAATCCGAGCATTATCGAACGCCCATTTTTGTTCATGCCACAGCGGGGATGCGCCTACTTCCACCCAACGAGCAGGAGCCAATCCTAGAGAATGTATGTCAGTACTTGATCCAGAGCTCGGACTTTTTCATGCCAGACTGCAAATCTCACGTGAATATTGTAGATGGAAACATAGAAGGGCTATATGGATGGCTTTCTATCAACTCATTAGTGGGATCTTTCGATTGGCCCGAGGAGCACCAGCATGGCAAAGATCATACCACGTATGGTCTCTTGGACATGGGCGGAGCATCGACGCAAGTCGTGTTTCAACCCAACAAGACGGAAATTGAAGAACACAACAACAATTTGTATAAAGTCTCTCTTTACACCCTTCCGCAGCTCCAAAACGTCACTGAGCCAGTTGACGCCATATCGAATAATCAATATGCTCCTCCAGAATTGACAGAGTCAAGCGTGTACTCGGATTCATTTTTGGGATTTGGAATGTTCCAAGCGCATCACAGGTACCTCAAACTTCTTCTTGAGGACTTCAGAAAGGAGAATGATTTCCCAGAAGATGCATATCGGTTCCGTACCCCAATATCGGATCCGTGCTTGCCTAAAGGATATACTTTCACTGGCCTAATAGATGACCACTACATCGACTTCACGGGAAGAAGTGACTTTCAGGAGTGCATGAATTCCATTTTTCCTGTTCTCGCTAATAACACCTATACACTGGGCAAGTCGAAATATAGTGGGAATTGCCAGCAGTTAGGGGAAGAAAGCAAAGTGAGCTCCTGCTTACTAAGTGATATGATACCCTCTTTTGACTTTGATATCAATCACTTCATAGGTGTGAGTGGGTATTGGGATATTGTCAACAGCTTGCTTACATCGCAAAGTCTCCTGAATGAGGATTCGCAGACTGAAAAGTATGACTATAGTGTCATATACAAGAAAACCCAGCAAATTTGCTACAGCCCTTTGACTGACCTCTTGGAAATGAATAGTATAAGAGATCCCAAGGCCAAAATCAAGGAAGAGGACTTGGCTGAGCTTTGCTTCAAAGCATCTTGGATTTTAAATTTCTTACATGTTGGATTAGGTTTTCCTCGGTTTGGTATCAATGAAATCCCCAATAAAAATGACAAATTCAAATCTTTGCAACTAATGGACAAGTTGGGTGGGTCTTCGTTTTCGTGGACACTAGGAAGAGCGATTCTATACGCCAATGATGAGTACACACAGGCATTCAACAATTACTCTAAGCGCTTGGACTCCCTGGCTGTCGAATTACCCAGGCCCGGATACGTTTTCACGGCGGCTGAAGGGACATTTATCTATGGTGCGGAAGCTGAGCACGTGTCGAAACGCCCTATGTATTCCGAAGCTCCAGCTGACGCCAAATATCCTCAGTATGACTATGAGACCTATAACAAAGAACCTCATGAGCTGAAGTGGACCGTTCAACCGCATCGAATCTATGGGCTGTTCATTTTTATTTTGCTTATATTCCTCGCGCTCTATTTCTTGATTGGCAAAAGTGGTCGCCTGCTATTACGGGAGAGGCTTGCCTCAAAGTACGGCTCTGCCAAGGCGAAAATAGCAAGATTGTTTGGGAGGGGCCAAAACACGTACGGAAGGCTCAACGATACAGAACCTATTGAAATGACTCTGGTGCAGGCGCAAAATCTTGGGAATAGAGATGTGTTTCGAATCGAGGAAGAGATGACATGAGGAGTGGCGATCACGAATGTATTAATTAGATACTGATTGTGAATGCACTCTGTCGGAACAGCCCCCCACACTTTACAGTCTTCTCCTTTTTAGAAAAAAAGATACTTTGTTTGACACGAAAGGTTATATGTCTAGCTGGTAGATGCAGCTGTACCAGTTAGCAACTTGAAATTCAGTAGCTCAAAATCTATATTTACAGAAGTGACGCAAATTTTACACCCGTTGATGATACATGCATGATAGGTGCAACTATGCGCCCAGCTTCTCACTTGAAGATATTAACACTTAGTCGAATTATATCTCGAACCAGGAAATCAAATCTTCGATACATTAAATTGCGCCATTTTGCCACTCTTTAAAAGTGTTGCGCGCGCACTATTTCGCTGTTCCCCAAACTCAACATGGGGAGACCCCAGATTCCTGACCCCTCGGGCCTGCATGCCATCTAACACTATAGGGAATTTCATACCTACTTTCATGCTATACAAATCGGGCCTGGTTTAAACTTGAGTCGAGCAATGAGCGAGCCTACACTAAGTTTTGCCGTTCAAACCCACCGCGTGCAGTTTGTCGTGCCTAGCGAGTTGATCAAGAAAAACATCAAAATCATTCAGAAACAGATCGAAAAATCTAAGAAACTGGTCACGGAGGAAATCTCCAGAATTAAGAAATGCTCCCTGCTCACTGCCGCCGAGAAACTTGCGTCAGTAAAACGTCTTATCAAGGTTTACGACCATCATCACAAGAAACTCGCTATGGCTGTTCAAAAAGACCAGGATTATAGACTGCGGTTGGCTTATCGAGCTGAGCGGTTGAGTGAGCTCAAGAATTACACGGTGAGAGCACGTGGAGGTTCTGAAAGTAGCGATGGTGCAAGCAATACCGAATCAGAAGAAGTCCTTGATTTGCATAATGAGAGCCTCATCAGCTGGTACCGTGACGAAACTAACCTACTCATTGTAGACTACTTATTGAAGTCGAACGTGAAGAAAGATGTCAATTTTGGCCTCGAGGTCTTGGAGAAATTAGAGCTGCGCTCACGTCTTTCTTTCTCAAAGCTCATTGATCACGATGTCTATTCCAGCTATAACCGAGTCCACAGGTCTATACGTGAAGACCATGACCTCGAGGCTATTTCCACATGGTACAATGACAACCGAACAGCACTCAAAAAGGTTGGCTCAAACTTACTCTTCGAAATCCACTACTGCAAGTATTTATCTTTGATCGAGAGTGGCGACCCATTCCAAGCAACGGCATATAGCAAAAAGTATCTAGCGCCATATGCTAGAAGAGAGAATTATGGACACAACGAAGATGAAATTTTTGTGAAGAATCGTGACAGGCTCACCAGACTCGGGTCCCTGCTAGTATGTATCTCCAGCTTAAGCATGTCAGCGGAAACCCTTCAGAACCTCTCCCCGCCACCTGGATCCCTTATTGCCTCGCTTCTATCACAACTGGTGGTCGCGCAGCCTGGTGAATTAAACCATTATAACCGCATTCTGACCGAAGAATACTGGCAAGGATTATCGGAGTGTTTTACAAAAGACTACACTAAAGTATATGGTATCCCACAAACATACCCATTGTTTGTCTATCTCTCTGCGGGGCTCTCCAGCTTGAAAACAAAATCTTGTTTTTGCAATCGGCAAAATACAATTTTTGAGGCCGGTAAATGTGATGGTGTCTTGGACAATTTAGACTCCAGCTCTTTGCGTGACTTGTCGTTACGCGGTCCAAACCAGTATTACAAGCTCCTCCAGAAAATCAATCAGTGTCCCGTGTGTTCTCCAGAACTTTACTCTTTGAGTCAGACCCTACCTTACGCCCAACTCATCACCAGTATATATAACAACCCATTCAAACTCCCGAATGGAAACATCTACCCATTTGACAAATTGCTCAATCCCGAAGGTAAGTTCGAGAGAGACAATCTTGTTCGCAATGGGAAAGTTCGGGATCCTTTGACACATGAGATTTTCTTCATCGATGACTGTGTGCGGGTTTTCCCGGCATAATAAATGTGCTTCTTTATGGAAAGAACCGCTTTAGTCTTCGTCACTATCATCATCTCTCTTCTTACTTTTTTTGCCTGTTAACTTTTCAAACTCTTCTTTTGAAAGAGCTTTGTCAAACAAGTATATACGCGCATCACGCTCGGATGCGGGCTTCGTAGTATCCTTCATGCTGTTGGTACGTCTATGGTGATAGCCTGCAAAAAAAGGCCAATCAAATGCCCCCGATCTCTCAACACGATATCCTACACTGCGAGATAATGCCTTCACACCCCAAGAGATGTAAGGCTCTCCTTCAAACAATGACATGACGATTTTTTCGGCTGTACTATCTTCTTCGGATAGGTACCCCGAGGCCGCGGAATTGGAGCGTTTGTTGACGACATCAAATAAGGCAATACAACTTTTGAAATATCCAAGAACAAGTTTCTGGTGCTCTCGTATGTTTCTGTCCACATCTTTTATTCCCCGGCCATTATGTGGAAAGTTGAACATCACATAATTGAGTCTCTTTCCATTCTCAAAGATTCTTACTCTTTGGTTTTTGCCCAGCGACTTCAACTTTAAGGATTGCATGAGGTTCGTTGCATCAACTTCATGAAGAACAGAAACTCCACTTTCCTTCAAAAATTTCACGTTTTCCATAGCTTCAGGGTATTTTGTCTGCATCTCAGTTTCTGAATCAAAACCTGTTGCAATCAAGTTTTCAGGCAGAATGAGATCCTGCCGCACAAGTGCACAGGCAAAGGAAAAATCACCTTCACCCACTAAGAGTAAAGTTTCATTTGGACTGAAAGGAATGAAAGCTTTCTTTTGAACGACGTGTACCGGTTGTCTCTTTTTTGCTCCTCCACTTTTGACAGACTTCGCTTTATCTTTTTGCGTTTGGCTTTGTGCTTCGAGAGCCCTTTGCGTATCTTGTTTCACTTTCTCCTGCGCAATGTGTACTTGGAGAGCACCTTTCAAGCCTTTTGCTTGAAATTGCCTGCCTTTGAGTTTTCTGCCCATTTTTGCTCTTTTCGTTTGATGCGCCAGTGCGTTACTCGAGATGAGCATCGCGTGCTCTGATCCTAGCACACGGGCTTATACACAAGCGCATTAGCTCGAATGTTTCTGGAGTGATAATTCCGGAATTCCCACGAGCTAAAGGTAAATGGTAACAATTCTGAATAGCATGGTGTTTTCTATTTACTTGCATATGTACTAAAGCTACTACTGAAGTCCTATGTCTTGGTTTCTCGTCAGTTCATGTTACGCAACTAACGAAATACTTGCAGAGGACTATTCGAATATGAAGATAGGTTGGAGTATCTCGATTTCACACTTGTATAATCCATTGATTATTCAGCATTAGAACTGATAGGCACGCTCTTCACCTGGATTAAACTCCGAATCAGGAAACAACTCTCTGCGCTCCTCCTCAGAATCACTTCGGTGATCTCCCCAAATAGAGGGGTTGGAATTGGTGCAATCTCTCAGATCTTCTTCTTCTTCATTCTCCAGGCTCAGCAGAGAGAAAACATCAGGGCTTGCGTTGTTCAGAGTAGCGGAGTCATTCTTTTCATCCGCCTCTTCATCCATAAACTCTTTTTGGTCTTCATCGGCAGAATCTTTCAACTCATAAAATAGCATAAACGTGCCCGGAGACGAAAGTACCTCCGCTTCGGTGGTTGTGTAAATGGCCTCATCATTAGCTTTCCACCAGATACCACGCCAACGTCTGTAACAAATATAGTGGCCATAATTGTGGGTGCCCATGTGTGAAATCACTGCCTTGAGACGATATTTCAAGTCTTCGTTTTCTATTGGAGGAGACTGGTATGTCTCCGCAGGCGAGTCGGCCACATTCAAATCGCTTGATGCCTCGTTGTTGAGCTCCCCATCGTCGAGTGATGTGAAGGCCTCGTCATTTGCCACATCATTTGCCGCTTCAGTCTTGAATTGATCCCGTTTGCTGAAGGGTAGTCTTGCGTCCATATTGATCGAGCTTGGGTCTGCGACGTAGTTGTTCAAGTCTAAAACGGCCGGAAACGACACACTCTTTCCATTTTTCATTATCATGAAGGTGTTGGGGTCTATAACGGATCTGTTGATGTGTATGCAAAGCAACGGGGGAGGTCTGCTCATCAAAATTTGTTTTGACTTGGTCGTTTTCCGAATCATCTGCTTCGTGGTCAATTTCTCGAAGACTTCGTCTGAGATGTAGTCTTTTTCGAGCTCTTGATTGATCTCGTCTATGCGCTTTGAGAAGTGGGAAGTCAATTTTTCGTTATTCGATGTCTCGATGCTTTCCTGTAAAAACTCTCTTGTCTGAATCAAGCCGCACCTATTACAGTTAACATCATCGATGAGTTCTGGCTTCTTCCACTCGTTCAATAATTGGATAAGCTCATAGTGTGTACCGTATGATCTGTCGTAAGGCAAGTTCAAACTCAATCCACTATTGACAGAGTACCTGATTCCGCCAATTTCACCACATGTTATGCATCCAATCCTTTCGGCGGTGACACCATCGACAGGCGTGACCAATTCCAATGGGGCTAGGCGGTCCTCACTGTTGGGCACGTTTGGGTCAATTTGATGGGCAGGAACGTACACTGGTCCCAATTCACCGAGACGCTCACAGCCAGATATATGATTTGGGATGTCTGCAGAGCGAACAAACTTTGAAACATCATCTTTGGTTTCGGGCCCCGGTGAGGAAGGCTGACTCAGGGAGGTATTTTTGTATTCCTTCTCCACAATGCGCATCACCAGCTGGTAGAATTCTTGGGCATCCTCTTGATTATACCCCAGAAAAAAGTTTTGCTTGGGCCCGTCGGGCATTCTTTTCAAGAGCATACGCGTGCTAAACTCCTTGCCGCGAGAACCATAAGCGCCATTAAGATCATCAAGTAAACATTTGAGTGCTGCCGTGAATTTCATGTGCGAGCTCAAATTGCCAGTTCTCATCTTTGTGACTTCACCGTCAGCATGCACCTTTCTATCGTCGTAAATGTTATCGCCGAAGAATTTAAGGAGGGATCTCGACGAAGCCAAGGACTGGAGCACAGAGTTCATGAAACAGGTGTTTCCTTCATTGCTTAAACCACCTATTTCGCCGCCGGTTTTATAAGCAAGCCGTGATTCTCTGGTCGATCTCTGTTGTCGAGCCAGACCAGGAAGCCATTTGCGGTTCATCAATGTTGGTTTGTAGTCGGCCATTAGCGAGAGTAATCGTTTTGAGAGCAGCGATAATTTGTTGGGTTGGAATGAAATGGCACTGATGACAACAACGAGAAGGGCAGTGCCGAATCCAAGATACTTGTGGTTGCTTGAGAGCGCTTTGGCGAACGTCAACCTGTCGGAGCTAAATAGAGAGTCAAGCAACGTGTATGGAATGCTGGCGAAGATGCAAATATATAAAATCAGTAGAATCACCAAGGTCAACAAAAGGAAGTACATGCAGCGAGGTTCCGGAGACTATGGTGGATAACTTTCCAAACGGGAATAATACGATTTAGAGCAGAAGAGTATTCTTTCTCTCGTCAGCGTATGTGGAAGAAGCGGATTTTCTCAATACCTTATTGTTTGAGTATCTTTCACGAAAGCGTGATCTTAAGTCTAAAGAATAATATCTCAGACTTTGTTTGAGCTTTGCAGTGAAGTCACTGAGAACAAAATGTATCTCGTGTGCGTAAGAACTTTAGTTCCAGAAACAGCGATGATGTTGGCTCTGAGAAGATGTATTCTCGGGTCCTTTTTTTTTCAATCGCTGCTCATGTCCATCCGAGTGAGGGTGCGCTCTCTATTGCTGGGAAAAAGCGGGGAGCATCAAAGTAAGACGCATAGAAAGTATTGAGATAAAATACGTCGCGTCCTTTATTTTTCTTATCAATTCTTACAGAATGACTGTTTATATATGGTGTTTCTCCTGCTATTATACCTGTTTCACCGCACCACATCAAGACCGACAGAGCTGATGAATATCCTTTGCGAGAGCGAACGGTTTGGGGCTCGCAATCTCATTCTGGTAAGACTAGCTCACCGTAAACAGGCCACACTACTGTCCTCCACCATACATTGGGGCAACGACTGCATTATAAGTTTGATACGGGTTGGTGGGGGGAGCACGGGCTTTTCCCCAGCCGCATTTTAAGGGTCTTCCGTTGACGTTAAATCCGGCTAGTTGGGAGATGGCCAGGGCCGCTCTTTCGTGGCTGTCATACTTGACGAAAGCGCATCCTTTCTCTGGATGAAATTTAAAGTCGATGATGTATCCAAAGTTCTGCAAGATTGGAATAAGATCGTTCTGTTGCGTGAAGTGGGCCACATTGCCCAAGTACACTGTGGTTTGCCATGACGGTGTTTGCCTAACAACCACGTCATATGGCTGAGGGTTCATCAGAGGACCTGCGCCTTGCACGAAAGTTTGTTGCTGGAGATCCTGGCCGGGAAGTGACATTGGAAGCGGAAACGGGGACGGCTCCATGACGAAACCCTGGTTGCTGGGAAGGCTTGGGCTCGCGCCGCTCTGGTATCTTGGATACTGATTTCGATACGGTCTCTGATTTTGAGTGCGTGCAGCATTCTGTCTCGGCCCGGGGGCCTGTTTGTGAGAAGCCCAATTACAGCGAATGGCACGACCAAGAAGCAGTTTGCCATTCATCGATTGCAACGCCAGATCTGCGTCTGCAGAGTCACGGAATGTGGCAAAGCCATAACCCCGGGACCGGGAGGTTTGCATGTCCCACATCACGTGTGCTTGTTTCAAGGACTGGAAGTGCGAGAAGAACTTGTACAAGGCCTCATCGTCAACCTCAGGGGACAAGTCGCCCACGAAAATGTTGAACAACTGCTCGTCGGTGTTTTGGGAAGTGGTGAATGTTGACGATTGGTAGGCGAAATTAATCTTGAGCATGGAGTCGTGGAGCGGTTGGCCGTTGTAGGCCTCCAACGCAGCACGTGCCTGCTCGTCCGACCGGAATTCGATGAATGCGTAATTCAACCCAGGCCTGTTCTTGTCGTTCAAGAGTTTGATCGAAGTGATTGCATCATTGGTGCCCATCAACTCCTGTAAAATGTCTTCCGAAACAGACTTGCTCAAGCCACCCACATACAAGACATTCTTCAGTATGATTCTGCCGCCCGCGGTAGCGCTCGCAGGGCTGATTTCCGAGCGAGACAGAGACTCCGAGTTCGGGTTTGGCGGGGGGCTGTCGGTGGGCTGAGGGATATGTGGGGATGTGGAAGGGATGGTGGGTTGCGGCTGAGGCTCCGACATTTTTGAATCAATCTTGACAATTGGAGTGGTTCCAGAGTTGCAATTGGGCGGGTAAGTGGCAGGCAAACGATATGTGGCTGCTATTACGAGAACTATGCTTGATGTCCAACAGAGTCAATGTTATTGTCGAGATTTCGAGGCCGAGAGACTGAGATGGATCGGTGCCAGCAGGAAATCCAAACAGCTGTGCAATCGCCTGTTATGGGGCCTTTGAGCGATATCAGAAAAGGCCAGGGGAGTCAACGATGCAGATGCCACGGGTAACAAAAAACAAAAAAGCTCTACGGAAAATGTCGAGGGGTTTATGGGGCAGCCAGCACATGAAGGAACGATGCCGGGGGAGCGCGCGCGAGCTGTGAGGCGCGAGTTGTCTAGTACATTAAAATTGAAACAAGAGGCCCGGCCAAGCACCAGCTGCAAGCGGGACGTGCTGGTGGGTGCCGGCAACATAGTGATTCCGGGCCGTTTCTAACATTGGAAAAATACGCCCGGGGTTTTAATCCACGGAACGGATCGAGGGAATCGGGCCTCCATTTGGTATTTGCATGTGCCGGCATTGGCAGGTGGTATCCGTCTATTGTTATCGCGCCTGAGCACGCGGCGCCTGGGGCCAACCTTTGCACTATGGCCAAGCCCCTGGAAGTCAACGGAATCAGTGGTGTGAGTTTTCCCGTCTTTTTCTGTGTGCGTCGTGGCTTCGTAAATTTGTTAGCTCGGCTTTGGAATGGCAGTACCTACTGTTTCCCCGCAGCTCAAGCAACCGTGTCGGGTGTTCCGAGAGAAGATTAATTTCCATGTGCCGGCCTCTTTTTCAAGTAGACTCAGATTTTTATTCGTACGTACTTATATATCAACAACGTGTACGTACAAATACAGACATAAGTTTCCTTGGAGGCTTCTCGAGGAAGCCAGAAGTGTGAATTAATGGATCTTGGTTAAATTTGACAACAATGCGCCTTTGCAGGCTCAACGCACTGCGAGTGGTCCATAATTGGTATTACCTGACGCGGAGACGGTTCGACAAAATAAGGTACGCACAGTTTTAACCACGTTGTTGCTTATCCCCAGCATACCTTGCAAGCCACTCTTTTGCTATGTGAATGTTTTCGTCCTCTTTGTGTTATTTTAACATTGGAATCATTTGAACCGAGTTTTCTTGTTTCTGATAATCTTGCTGATCCGCGCATTCATGGTATTTTATGTCAGGGCCGTATACGGTGTTGTTGTATCATAAATTCTTTTTCGTAAATAGGAGAGCTGTGTATGCTCTTGGTTTCTACGATATTCAAATATCTATCGCCACCACTGAGTCTGATCTAATTGTTGGGGTTTTCAACAGGAAAATGTATGCAATACGTTTCGCTCATTTACCTACTGTGATGCTTCCATAGTTCCAATCTCCAGAGCGCGCTGCGCGATGATCAACTAAATATCGATGATCACCGGAATTGACCAACTTAAGCACAAGGAGCACGCTCAAGGCATTCAGCCCTTCAGGTACATTGGTATAAAAAGTTTGGAACAGTCCAATTTCTTCTTGCGCAATGGCTGCTGAAATTACCACCGAGAACGCACAAATCGTCAAGTCATTGAAGAGCATTCTCCAAGCTAACAACTTACTAGATAAGTCTCAAAAAATAAAAAAAGATGGCACAAGGTTCAGCATCCTTTCTCGTGGGTCTGTTGAAGAGACTGCCGAACTACTCAAAACGCATGCGGGTGATATCACGGTTCTGGTTGTGAAACGGCCAATGCCGATGCAAGATGACTCCTTCGCAGGTCATGTCACACGGTACCTTCGGGAGCATTTTAGCGACGATGACCACAGCAAAATCCCACCTCTCATTCAAAAGACACCCAGGAAATGGTCTGTGTACCCACCCATGGTGCTATTTAACACAGGGTCATTCGACTCGGACCTCTGGCTCGAGACTTTCGATACTCTGATAAACAAAAATGAGTTTTTCCGATACATGCAAACAGCGCTTCCCGGGACAGTCACACATTTTGCAATCAACAAGCCAATCATCGAGGAGGACGCCATGCGAAGGCCCTTTAATATTGTGCCTTTGTGGGGAGACTTTGGCCCGGACCCCACACCCCAATTGTTTGCGGAGCCGTTTGCACCCGACCTCGAAAAGGCGTTCTGGTGCACGGTGTTCCAAAACGGCATCCACCAGACGTGGGCTCCAAGATACACTATGTTCTCCCGCGGAAACATCAAAGAAAAGAAGAGAATACTAGATAATTACCGACACCTCGAGGGGACGACCGTGCTTGACTTGTACGCTGGAATCGGGTACTTCACCCTCTCGTACCTAGCGAATGGCGCCACGGTTTTTTGCTGGGAAATCAATCCTTGGTCCATCGAGGGTTTGGTGCGCGGTCTACAGAAAAACGGGCATATGTACAAGGTGTTCAGAAGCGGCCAGGTGGTGACCCAGGGCGAGATCAACGACTTCGTAGCCCGAGGATACAGGGCCTTTGTTTTCCATGAGTCCAACGAGTGTGCGACGCAGCGATTGGCTGCCTGGGAGCTTGCGGCAATTAGTCATGTGAACCTCGGGTTGCTTCCCAGCCTGAAACCATCGTGGCCGATCGCGCGGTTTGCAAGCACGGGCTCCAAAGAACCCACCATTGTGCATGTGCACGAGAATGTCCACAAGGACCAATTCACAACGCTTGTTGAAGAAGTGCAGGATTGCTTTGCGGGGACTGTCACCCACTTGGAAAAGGTCAAGACCTTCGCTCCGGACGTCTGGCACGTGGTGGTGGATGTGGTGGTGGATGTGGTGGTGTGATGTCTTGCGTGCGGCGGAGATTTCATGGCATCTCCGCAAGAAAACAATACAAGAGCTCCATGTGCATGTGGGGGGCGGCGTATACCGTTCTATTGTCGTGCAGTGGTAAATCGTTCTATTGTTGTGCTATGCGAGCACCACGAATTCGGTGTGCGCGTGCTCCGATGAAGCACAACAAGTTAATTAGGGTGCCAGAGTTATTTGCAAGATACGGCGGCCAAGCGGATGGCGCGGGCGGGCTTCGCGACGTGGGCTACAGATTCGGCACGGTGCCTGCGTTCTTACTTGGGCTTACAGACTTTTGGGCCAGAATGCAGAGAAAGCAAAGGGTGCATCGCCCTGACGGAAACTCGACCTGCCAGTTGCTTGATGACCATGCGCGACTGAACGCGATAGTGGAGCGGAAAGGCAAGGTGACCGGGCGGGGCCCGAGTCCTCCTGCAGTCTGTCCGGCGCCTTGCGACGTTTCCCGGCATCCTTTTTCATTCCCACAACTCCGAGAACTGCTGCTCGAGAAAACTGCCCGAGGCTTGAGATTCCATGGGCCGGCTGACCCAACACCACGAAACGACACCATGACATCAGACCCTCCGCGCGGCTGGGAAGGGCTGGGTGCAGCACCGGCATCTCGCACAGCCCCACGCGAACTTCTGTCATGACCACCCATCGGCCCCATGCACCGCTTCCGGAGAGGACGTGCACGTGGGGCCAAGTGGCCCCAACCATACATCGCGAGGCATGGAATTACGAAACACGTTTCCGCCAGATGGCAGCCCGCTGGATGTAGGACACACGTAGACCCGAGTAGTTTCCCCAGCGCCATTTGAGCGGGACTTGGAAAACAAAACAACAAAAACAAAAAGCAAAAAGCTAAAAGCAAAAACAAAAACAAAAACAAAAACAAAAACAAAAACAAAATCAAAAAGCAAAAAACAAAAACAAAATCAAAATCAAAAACAAAAA
>NW_017387736.1:582448-595569 GCF_001664035.1 Metschnikowia bicuspidata var. bicuspidata NRRL YB-4993 | reverse complement strand
AAAAAGCAAAAAACAAAAACAAAATCAAAATCAAAAACAAAAACAAAATCAAAAACAAAAACAAAAACAAAAGCTCACACAAGCTCCACTCGCTGGCCGAGCGAAGGCTCATTTGAGAACAGACGTCCGCAGGCCCGCATCCACCAAGACGGCGCGAGCGCAGTTTCTGTCTGCCCGAAGGTGCTTGGGTTAAGAAACTCTCAAGCCGAGAAGTGTCCGGTCTTTTCGCGGTGGGCCTGCTTTTTGGCCGGGGCCGCCGAACTCTGCTGAGGCCGTATATGCGGCTGGGGAGTCGCACGCAGGCCCCATGGATCGCACGAGCAATTGGGTCCAGGGCCTGGGCCGGAACAATGGGCCTGTTTTTCGGACCTGCTGACAATCCGCTGAAACAAGCCCATGCGACAAGCGGGCACACCCGCAAGCGCTGTAAGCGCTGTCTTTCTTGGCTACATCCACGAGACAATAGAGGAGCCAGGTGCGCCTTCCTCGCTACGGGCTGCTCTGGGGCCCACGCCGGGCCTGCACACAGGCCGCCGCCTGGACATCGTTCCGGAGCTGGCCCCGCCAACCACTCTTTTTCTTGCCCGGCCAGCGGATTTGCAATACTCCCCGGCCTCCCCCCCCTGAATTTCTGCTCCCACAGCCAGCCCCCTCTTGTCTCCTGGACTGGCATCTATTGGCGCTCCCGCGACTTGTCTTCTGTGTTGTTTTGCGCGGCCCAGGCTCCCCCGTCCTCCCAAGCGAGTCCCTAAACCTGCCCCGGCAAGACCACCACAGAAACCCCGGTTTCCCGTTGCTGCGCACCAGTGGCCCCCACCCCCGGCCCCACTTTCTCTGCACCGGCCCCAGCTTCTCTGCACCGGCCCCTGCGCGGAGCGACCCCCTTTCCAAGCGCACCGGCCAACATGGCACATCTACCCGCCGAAGGCGAGGACGACCACTACTACGGCATGCTTCCCACGTCGCCGCCGCTCTTGGACTTTGGAGATTTTCCCGCCGGCGCCGCCGCCGACGGCCCTGCAAACGACGCGCTGGGCCCGGCCCGCCGCGTCCCCGAGCAGGACTACTCGCTGTTCCTTGGCCAGAGCTCGGCGTACTCGCACACGGCCCGGCAAAACACGGTCTTTTCCACACAGAACCCGGCCCTGTCCACACAGAACCCGGCGTTCTCGCAGACCCCGGCCCAGCACTACGACCCCGTGATGTTCGCCAACCCGAACCAGCACGCCAAGCCCGAGAGCCCCGGCTTCCTCTCGCCGTCCAGCATAGACCCCGGCTACGGGCTCCAGGCCACGGAGCGCCTCACCACGCAGTCCGTGTACTCGGACGCCGCGTCCAACGCGCACTCGTTGTTCCACGACGCCGCGTCGCACTTCAGCGGCGCGGCCGAGCCGCCGGCGGGCTTCTTTGACCAGGCCCCGCACCACGACACGTTCAGCCAGGAGATCGGCTTGGGCGGCTCCATCTCGTGCACCAACTTGGCCGACATGGGCGCCGCGGGCCACGGCTTGTACGCCGACAGCGTGTATCCGCGCACGGGGCACGGCAGCGCCCAGCAGGCGTATGCCGCGGCTTTGCAGGCGCCGGCCACGGGCGCGCCCCTTGGCGCGGACGCCATGTTCGGCCAGCAGCACTGGCCGGCGGCCGACGTGTTCCAGGGCCTCTACGGCCAGCACGAGGTGCCCGCAAACAAGCTCACCGAGGACAACCTCTCCAGCTACAACGGCCACGCGGCCGCGCCCGACGCGCAGGTCACCATCTCCATCCAGCAGGCGCCCGAGCTCGTGGCCGCGCGCACGCCGTCGCTCTTCAGCAACTCCTCGCACAACTCGCCGCTGGAGCCGCGGCTCGACTACTCCGGCAACCAGCTCCAGCCGCCGGGCCAGCCGGCGCGGGCACCGAGCCCGTCGCTCTCGGGGAACCCGCCGAGCCCGTCGCCCTCGTGGAACAGCTGCCTGAGCCCGTACTCGGCCAACCTCCCGAGCCCCGGCGAGTCCGCGTACTCGGACTTGGAGCCCGAGTCGTTTCTCCGCCCCGAAGACTACAGCAACATGCGCCGCGGCCGCCAGGCGGTGCACCTACTAAAGGTGCGGGCGCAGCTGCGCTCGCGCTCGCGCTCGCGGTCCGGCTCCGTGGCGAGCGCCGCCGGGCCCCAGGCCTCCGAGAACGCGCCGGACGCCGGCAGCACGCCTCGCGCGGACGACGCGGAGACGGCCAGGTCGTCGCGCGAGAAGATGCTCGAGCTTGCGTCCTCGGCGTCCGTGTCCAAGCGCACGCAGATCCACCCCTCCTCGTACGCGTGCCACTTGTGCGAGAAGAAGTTCACGCGGCCCTACAACTTGAAGTCGCACTTGAGGACCCACACCGACGACCGCCCGTTCATCTGCAACATCTGCGGCAAGGCCTTTGCGCGGCAGCACGACCGCAAGCGCCACGAGGAGTTGCACTCGGGCGAGAAGAAGTACCAGTGCCGGGGCATTCTCCGCGACGGCACGCCGTTCGGCTGTGGGCGCAAGTTCGCGCGTGCTGACGCGCTACGCCGCCACTTCCAGACCGAGTCTGGCCGCGAGTGCATCAAGCTCTTGGTCGAGGAGGACACGCGAGAACAGAACACGGACTCCGTCTCCTCGGGCATCCAGCTACCGGACGGCGAGTTCATGAACCCCAACGCGCCCGAAGTGCCTGTCGTGTCGGTACTGCCGCCACAGTGAGCGGCGGCTTTACGCATGCCCCGCCTCCGGTCTCTTCGCGATATCGTACTGGCCGCGCCGGCTGTACTGGTGGGGCGTACGCCGTGATGTTGGCGATATAGACCCTGGGACGATCCGAAGACCACTCATAAAAAACAGCCTCGTTATTTGTTCTCCGCCTCATTCGTTTGATGTTCACTCGTGTATCACTCTCATTCTGAACTGTAGCGTGCTTTCTGCAGGATGGGCGCCGGGGAAGCAAATCGCGTCAAGCGGAACCTCGCCAAACGTAGTATTCTTCCTCTGCAATGTCGCTCGATCACGATGACCTGCTCATGGAAAGACTCTCTCCGGCCCAGTCGGCGGAGCCCGCTTTGACCCCGGAAGAAAAAAAACTCCACACCGTCGTTGATGAAAAACAGCAGCTCATGGTCGAACAGAGCCGAGCGTTCTTGGAAAGTCTCTTTGCTGAAAACTCCACCATTCCCGTGCGGACGAAAAACGTGCAAGTCACCAACAGCCAGCATCTTCGCAACTCGTTTCTTGCCGCACAATTGCGTCCGTTACTAGAGCGGGATTTGGTCACGCTCGCACAGTTCCTCAAGAGCACCGATGAGGTTTATCGCAATCTCGCAAAACACGATATTCTAGAGCAGTGCCAAGTATCGTTGCACCAGCTCCCGAAACAGCCCTGGTCACGGGCGCCGCCCCGCACCTTAGACTTGGTTCCTGTCTTCAACATTGTGCCACAGAAGAAATTCTACGCCAAAACAGGCACGAATATCGGCAATGGGGAGGGCGACGGCTACATACAGTTCCAGCTCAAGAATCTCTTTGGTGGCGCTGAAAACGTTGTCTTCGATGCAGTGACAGGCACGAAAACCCCCTCGTCCTATGTGTTCAACTACTCGCAGCCCATCAACAACTACTCGCGCTTTCTTTGGGACTCGCTGGTCTATGTCAACACGAGAAACCTCGACTGGATCCAGAGCAGTGTGGATACTAAGGGCACCACGCACAAGATCTCCAGCAGACTCGACTCCAAGCTCAACTTTGATCTCTCGTTTGAGAATGCCTGGAGAAGACTCAGCAACCACGGCTCGCGATCCATGGAGGTGATCCGCCAGCTGAAAGACACGTTCAAATCGTCAGTGTTGTTCAATATCAAGTACGACACACGCGATCACCCCATCACGCCGACAATAGGGAGCTTCGCACGTGTTGGGATCGAGAAATGTGGGCTCTTTCGGCTCAACAACGTTTCGTTCACAAAGCTTGTATGGGAAGGCCAGATGGCATGCAAATTGAGCGAAACCCAGACGTTGATCGCGTCAAACAAGGCAGGTGCGCTCTTTGGTACAGCGAACAGGACCAGCAATGTTCTAGACAGGTTTCACATGGGTGGACCCAACGACGTCCGCTCGTTTTTGCTGCAGGGCTTAGGGCCCAAAGAGAACAACTCTTCTGTTGGAGGAGACTACTTCCTCAGTGGAGGGTTGTCCCTCCTATCTCACATACCAAGAACGCCGAAAGACTCGAACTTCAAGTTCCACACATTTGTCAATTCCGGCAAGCTTGTGAAAGGGGGCGACACTTTCCCCAACGTGGTGAAGAAACTCACGAAGGAACACTCCATCAGTATCGGCACTGGCATTCTCTACAATCACCCACTGGCTAGGTTTGAGCTCAATTTCGTGCTACCCATAACTGCGCATTCCACCGACTACTTGAGAAAGGGCATTCAGTACGGCGTCGGGATCTCTTTTTTGTAAATAGAGAACCATAATTAGATATTCGATGAGTGAATCCATCCAAGCATGTGTCTAGCATATGCTCATTCATTTTGTTCGGTACTTAGACGATTTCATTCGCACAGCTTCACCTGGAGTCACCCTTCGCCGCATTCCACTTGACTATCCATTTTTCGTGCTCCAGAATAACAGAAGGGATGACGAGACTCTCAATTTCGGCATGCTCGTCGATCTCATGCTGGGTCAAACGCACCCAGTTCTCTTTGCCATCGGGCGTCACGAAGACGACCTCTTTCTTGCGGGTCTGCAACAAGTTACCAATGACCAATTGGTGGTGGTATCTACGCAAGGCTTCACTCGCCTTTTGAATCAAAATGGAGTTGTCAGTTTCAAGCTTGAACGACACGATCATTGCCTGCGGGGCCCAGCTGTCCACCAAGCGCCTGAGGAACTTTGGCACGGCCTCCAAGTCCACGACCAACTTTCCACTGGGCTGCGCCTGGATCTTGTGCTTTGGCAACCTCGAGGAAGGTAAGAAGAAGTCCGAAACCGCCGCAGCTAGATAGAACAAGGCCTTGCAGTCGATTCTCTTCAAGATCTCAGAAACCGAGCGCAAAGTGTAGAGGTACTGGTTCACGGTGGTGAAAGGAATGGGGAGAAGCGACCGCGAGCTCTTGGCCTCGTTGTACTTGCGCAACACGACGAGCATCTCGTCGGCCAACTCCGGATTGATTTCCACCTTGTTGTCTTTCTCAACCATGTAGTCCAAGAAGCAGTTTGTCGTGTGGCTGTAATGCCTCGAGTAGGGCAAAAGAGAGAACTCTCGGTGCAAGAAGATCACCGCATAACCGTTTTCTAAGAAGTACTCGGCAGAGGTGGCACCCCTCGTGCCGGCAGAAAAGTTGTCAATGAACCGCACAGTGTTATTTTCCAAAGGCACCGTGGTTCCTCCACTAGTCACCAACACGACTCGCTTGCCGGTGGCCATGTGGTGGTCTACAAACTGAGAGACCAGGTCCTCGACCTCGGCCAAATAGGAGGGGGCCGAGTGCGAATGGAAGTAGTCGTCTTCATCCAAAAGCTGGGCTACCGGATGCTCCGGGGCGTCGCGGTCAATTGCAGAATCCACCTCTGGTTTCGAGGTGTGGTAGTTTTTGTTGGGCGACATTCTCAAGGAGGAGGGGGCAGTATAGAATCCTGGGGTGAGGTGAGCACACCTAATAAATGGGTATTGCACCGAGAATATACGAGGCAGCACTCCGCATTGGGTAGACCCACGGCAAGATGCCGGGGAGAAGCGCAAACCGTTCTAGATGGTATTGATGGCCGACTCCGCGAAGAGCGGGCTGTTTTGTGCTGTTTTTGGATTATTCTATTTTCGACTTTTTTATTTGCTGGCCTTATGAAGCCGAGGATGAAGATTCCGGATGGGATCATGATGGAGTTATATCACCCGGTGCGCGGAGGTCCCTGGCCTGCTTTGGCACTCATGATTATCTTGATTTTGAGCAGAAATGGCCACATGTATGGGGCACTGGGCGAACGAGAAACTCTCATGATGTTCGATGAAATTAGACCCAGAGCTACTGCCGAGGATCACGGTACTCAACGTGTGAAGCAAGTGCTGTGGCGAGTCTGCAGTGAACTAATATAGTGTGCCATGTAAATGGCGGCGTTGCGGCGGATCAGGCACACGTCCGTTGAAATAACAGAAACTGTTTTTTGATGCCATCAAAGCCCAATTCACATTATCAAATCCTCAGAATTTACATTATCAAAAACATTATCGAATTCCCGGTATTTACACTGTACCCATAGACGCATGTCCGAAATGCCATGGATCGCTGGTCACACCGCAACATGCTCTGCACGTACCCACCCCCAACATCACGATTAGCATGAAGACCTAAAATATCTTTTTACGGAGCATTTTGAAGAAACCTGCTATTCGGTCACCCTCCAATTTACCTCAATACAAACATATCAAGCGGCGCCAATACCTTGTGCCGGTCACACGTCAGCAGATCTCAGACTCAGATTATTCGCAACCGTCAGGGCCGTTCCGGCAGGCCCGGTCTCCAAACCGCACTGTCCAGTCGAGATCAGAAAGCTTGGCCCAAACCAGCGTGTCGGTCACGAAACCATCCCACATCGTGTCCATTTATGCATTTGTGAACACTTGTACCAAGCACACGGTTAGTTCTATTCACAGTTGCGGAATTTAATAAAACGCCCTAGCAAATCCCCGCCTTTTTGCCACGCTTTCTGCCTCCCGGAACCGGCACGTGCAAACGCCTGTAGCGAATGTCGGCAGATTACTGGTCGTCGACCCAACGAACAAACTGGCAGGTCACGCGAGAACAGCTAGTTGAGAACCGCCGGCGGCTCGCTCTTCTTGAAAAGAAAATGATCCAAAGTGGGCTCATCAAAGACTACCCGCACATAAATTGCGATGTGAATATGAAGATCTACTTGCACAACTTGATTGTGAAGCTCGGCCGGCGCTTGAACGTGCGGCAGGTTGCACTTTCCAGCTCGGAAATATACCTTTCCCGATTTCTCACCCGAGTGTCCATTAAGGAAGTGAACGTGTATCTTTTGGTGACGACGTGTCTCTACGTTGCGTGTAAGATGGAAGAATGCCCTCAACACATCCGGCTCATTGTGTCCGAAGCTCGCAACCTTTGGCCCGAGTATATCCCGCAAGACGTGAGCAAATTGGCCGAGTTCGAGTTCTACCTCATCGAAGAAATGGACATGTACTTGGTGCTCCACCATCCATATCGGTCGCTTTTGCAAGTGCGGGACTTTCTCCGCGAGAACGCCAGCGTGTACGGCTTTACGCTTTCCAATGTCGAGCTACAGCACTCCTGGTCACTCATAAACGACAGCTACATCACAGACCTACATTTGATATTCCCTCCCCACATTATAGCCATGGCCGCCATCTACATCACCATCATTTTGGAGAAACGTCTCAACTCAATACGGGCACAAGGATCGCTGGGTATAGACGCGGAGGGGAAGCAGGGCTCCATGCATATCGAAGATCTCATGAGTTTGACCGCCACGAACAGAGAATCGGATATGGGGCTACAGCCGGGAGACAACCTCGAGAGTCAGAGACTGGACGAGGACACACTCAAAATCGAAAGGTTCATGAATTTTTTCAATCACTCACATGTCAACCTCGACGAGGTCGTGGAGGCAATGCAAGAGATGATTGGCTTGTACTTTGCATGGAACAACTACAACGAGAGTCTGGTGCGAAAGGCGTTGCAGTACATGTTGTTGAGTCGATAAGACTCAGCTGGCGGGAATCCAATACTTTTGGTTTTCTACAAGTGCTCAAGCTCATAGTGGCCACGACCAGGCCATGGACGCGTACTTGATCTGAAGTCACTAATCTTAAAGACATAACCAGACGCTCTGAAAGGCTTTTGGGAGAACTACTGAAAAATTTTCAATGATGAGTTTTTTTTTTTGAAAAAGAAGAAAATCAAGTGTCTTACGAGTTAACCGCAAGACTGCTTATTCAATTAATTTGTGTTGCCTCGCCTTGCATGCAAAGTCGTGTTCAGGCTGGCGCACTTGCCAGGTCCTGGCCCGAGCGATGAGCCTGATCATGTCAACACCAATTGCGAGACAATTAAAAAAAACAGTAGTTGTTCAATTATATTTTGAGCTGGGAGAACAACAAAATGGTGGGTACAAACACTCGGCCAAGTTCGTCACGTGCATTCCTTTGACATTCCGAAGTCTTCGCATTGGCTGGGCGTTCTCGCACTGCGCTGTGGTACTGAGCCCATTCCGTCCTGCCACGTTTAGTGCGACGTACTCTGTTCGCAGCTTGATGAGGACCTGCGTTCACACCGCGCGCCATCCTCCCCAATAATAGCTCCCTTTGGCCCTGGCCCCAGAGCGCGGCCAAATTAGAATCACTGGGTTTAGCTCAGCCGCATACGCCCTAATCGAAATCCACAATATTTGAGAAAAAAGCTAGGTTTTCAGCAAGTCGGTGTTGGTGGGCCTGAATATTTTTCTCCGTCTTCTGGATGTGCCGCCCTTGACATTCCCCGAGCCGCTCGTTGATTTTCAGCCCCAGGATCTGCTCAGATCTGGGATTACTCAACGCGGCAGCCTCGCTGAATCAACAAAAAAAAGTTTCGCGTTCGAGAGTACTCAATCACGAAAAAATCAGACAGAATTTCTCTGCGCTATCTCTTTGACAACGGAATTGACTACTGAGGCGACAAAAATATCCCATTCTCTTGCATCCACACAAGCCAGTGCCGTCGCCCACTGAGCCACTTGGAACTTAATTTCATACATAGAAATCAGGCAAAAGTATCTGCTGGTCTCGCCCGATATGCCTTCCTCACAAGGTTTCGTCGTTCAGTTCATCAACAGGCATCAGATCGCCATTACACGAAACTTGTTGGCCGTTCTATATCTCGGGGATTTGCTTGGTTCTCGGCTCTCTCTGTCATTCCACAAATGTGCGTCCAAGTTTTTGCATTTACAATATCTTAGCGATCGTCTAGAGGGAACTAGCTACTATGATATCGGCATCAACGACTGCTACCACGTTGTCTATTGGGTAGTCTTACTCACATTCATGCGGGCAGTTTTGATGCAATATCTATTCGACCCCATTGCCAAACACTTTTTTCTGGTGCTGTCCCACAAGGCTCGGGTGCGGTTTGCTGAACAGAGCTGGTCGGTCGTCTACTATTGTTTTTCCTTTGCCTTCGGTCTCTATCTTTACTACCATTCACCGTATTGGAACAACATTGACAACATCTTCATTGGCTGGCCCCACTACAAAATGACCGCTCTCTTCAAGAAATACTATCTCATATCGATCGGCTTCTGGCTACATCAATTAGTTGCATTGAACATTGAAGAGAGAAGGAAGGATTTTGTGCAGATGTTCTTCCACCATATTGTCACCTGCTCGTTGGTCATTGGCTCGTATTACTATTACTTCAACCGCATCGGCAATTTGATTCTCATGATCATGGACTCAGTGGACATTCTCTTGTCCACGGCAAAAATCTTGAAATACTCCAGCTACACACGTGCATGCGACGCCATGTTTGGTCTTTTCGTGGTGGCATGGGTCGCCTTGAGGCACGGCGTCTATAATTACCTTTTCTACATTTCCTGGCACAGATCCACCGAACTAATGCTGGCAAGCGAGTGCATTACAGGCATGCTTCAGAAACGATGCTGGAACTCATACGTGATTAACGGGTTTTTGAGTTTGTTGGGAGGTTTGCAGATCATTTCGCTCGTATGGTTATATATGATTGGGAAGGTCATACTTCGTGTCATCCGCGGCCAAAATGCCGAAGACGTGAGAAGCGGGACTGAAGACACCGATAACGAACAGGAAGACAGCCCCGCTGACACTAAATAGATTTTCTCAATTGAAACCTTACGTGAATGCTGTTTGCGCTTGAACTCGCGTGGATGATCATAGCCGTTATTATAGGGCAAGACTCGCGTAAAGGCACACAGCCATGACTGCGAAACCCCAGATCGTGAGGAACAAGGCGAACAACCGCAATGTCCTTTCCCTCTTGCTGGGCGTTTCAGCTTCAGAGCCAATTAACTTGTAGCCAAATAAACCAGGCAAAATGAAAGAGATTGACGTGGATCCAGTAGCACCAATCACAGCAATCACAAGCGCAAACGATTCAAGGGTGACTGCCAACGTGTAAGCCACTGCCAAAAGCACGATTGTAATGATAAAGAATGTGTTTTGGGGAAACGGCACGACGATTCTCTGTGGCTTGAAAGATGGAGAAGATTCGCCGTCACCCAACAATGTATATGTCTCGTCGTTGGCAGATTGGCTCGAACGGCCGATGCTTCCGGATACACGCTCGGAAACCCAGTGGTGTATGTTGTTGACAGAGATTCTTGCCGGATGAATCATCAACGGGAACAGAAAGACCACCATGAAGACTATTGCGAAACGGCCAAACTGGGTCCAGAATGAGCTCGGATATAGTAGCACGACATTGCCACCAACTAGGTTTCCGAAGGTCAAGTATCCGCTGACGCCTACGATGATAAAGAGGAACGATGCACATAGTATAGTGGCCTTGATCAATGCCGTCAATGAGGCAAGCGACTTATCCTGGGCTTCGTTGATGATGGAGAACATGTTCTGATGGCCGGAAAAGGCAAACACCATGATGGGGAATGTCGAGAACACGCCTTCCAAAGACGCAGGGGTCAATCGGATAGGACCCGTGAGCTCTGCAGGGACATGTCCAAGGGCTTTTTCACAAACGACCAAGGCACAAAGATACGCAATGGCGCCGAGCCCCATGACCGACGTGGACTTGAGCGAGTCTAGGTTCTTGAGAAACGAGAGCGGAACGCATGGGGCCGCTGATGCCACAATCCAGAAAGTACGGACTCGATCCGCGGGCACGCCAGGAATCATGGGCACTACCGTAGGCATGAGGTCGCCTATCAAGACCAAAAACGAGACGGCACAGCCGAAGCATTGGATGGCAATTGCAAGATCAAACACCACCGAGAGTGCCGGGTATGTGGCGGAGCAGACATTGAAAAACGTGGCGTGTCCTGTGGCCACGTACTTCGACACATAAGCCTGGAGGAAGAGGCCGTACCCAGAAGTGATGGCGGCGAGAAGCACGATCAAAACGCCTCCAGCCATGCCGTCGGTGGAAAACGCCAAGGGCATGGACAAGAGGCCCGCTCCCACGATTGTTTTGAACAACGAGATAAACGACGACGCCCTGGAGGCGCCTTGAAGAGTGGGCATGGGCAGGAAGATGTTTGGGGATCAAAGCCTTTCGACAGATGGCCAGATCGGGAGTTTTGGCGGGGCAGTGTATGGCAAGTGAAACGAGCCGTTGGATCGAGTGTTGTAGGCTGCCGAGATTGAATGTAGTTTTTCGAAAGATTACGAAATACAGCCGAAACTCACGAAAAAAGCGAAACTCAGATGAAGGCGAAACTCAGATGAAAGTGAAACTCACGATAGAAGCAAAACTCACAAAAAAGCAGAGACTCACGAAAAAATGATATGGCCTTGGAAGATGGACGAGCCCACCGAACGCAAGCCAGGCCGCGCGGCAGACCCAAATGTACGTTGATTGTGCAGATTGGTCCTTCGTGCCATTTCTAGAACAGTGGCTAGGAGCAGTCGTATTTTGAGGGGGCTATTTTGGCCACCTCCGAAAACAAAAGATTCTGTTCTCCGAATTGGGAGTCGATGCAAGTTGGGCGTTGGCCAATTTGGCCAGATTGCTGGTGCGATGGGATTGGAAGGGCGCTTTCTGAGTATGTTCGACTGACTCACGTAAATATGACACCGACAGTTAGCCTTGCGCGCAAGGCAGACGAGTTTCGGTGTTCCATTGGAGTCCTGAAGTCTGCTGGACTTGTCTCCGTGGCCTTATTAGTGCATATTGCCAAGGGAAGACCCCGAGAACCACTCGTTCGCAGATGGCCACGTCAGTCCGGGAGGATTAGTTTGTGTTCTGCAGCGGTCTACATAATGTCTTTATCCATGTTCAGGAACCACGGTTGGTACCATTGGACAGCCAGGAAGTCATGCCGAGCTCTCGGGACGACCTGATCTGGCAGGAGAGATGGGATGGCATTATGCCTCGAAGATTCCCATCTAGTCCCCATGATCGGGAGTTTCCTTATAATCAAGTGGGTTTGCTGTTTTGTGTTTGCTGTTTTGTGCAGCCTTTCCGTTCCCGGCTTGCTCTGGCAAGGCAGTAGGTCCACGGTCCGGGGGATGCGTCCTGCCCTGCATTCATAACAGGGCCGCGCGGGGCCAGGGCCCGCGCATCACCAACGACTCTGGCCCTGATTCCGCCACTTGGCCCCAACATCAAGCTCACCGACGCCCGAGATCAGCAAGGCCCACGAGAGTCTGTAGTCTCACCGGAACTTGAATTTGCCCAGGCTGTTGAAAGCGTTTCGACGGTGATCATCAAGCGTCGGACTTCCCAACCACGACCATCAAGCGTCAGGCTTCCCAACCGCGATCTTCGAGCGTCAGGCTTCCCAACCGCAATCATAAAAGAATGGTTGCGCCCACCACAATCGCTCGCGTGTTCAGCGAGGTGTCGTTTTCAAACGCATCCACACGCATCACCTCGTCCGCTGTGGCGCTCTCCGCCGAGTATATCCGGCTCTTTGTGCGGGAGGCCATCTTGCGGGCCAACGCACAGAGACTCGAGGAGGCGGCGCCCACGGAGGTGGACGGCATTGACAACGTGACGGCGGCCGCGGCGCCGCCCGCCGATTACGGCGACGGCTCCGACGCTTCGGACGACGAGGGCGTGGCGCTGCCGGTGCCCACGCAGTTGCCGCCCGCCACCGACTCGAGCGACACGCTCACCACGCGCCACTTGGCCGCGGTCAGCGGGCTCCTCGTGGTGGACTTCTAGGGCTCCTCTTAGGGCCCCTGGGACTCCTCGTGGGCACTTCTAGGGCTCCTAGTTGGCCCTCTGGGGCTCCTCTTAGGGCCTCTGGGACTCCTCGTGGGCACTTCTAGGGCTCCTAGTTGGCCCTCTGGGGCTCCTCTTAGGGCCCCTGGGACTCCTCGTGGGCACTTCGTAGGGCTCCTAGTTGGCCCTCTGGGGCTCCTCTTAGGGCCCCTGGGACTCCTCGTGGGCAC
>NW_017387736.1:558709-581388 GCF_001664035.1 Metschnikowia bicuspidata var. bicuspidata NRRL YB-4993 | reverse complement strand
CCAGCGTCGGCACCGAGTCGAGCACGGGCGCCTTGTCCCGGCGCGGCGGGACCGTGACACGCGTCACGGGGAGCGACACGGACACGGCCGGGCGCACGCGCGACACGGTGCTCGGGATGTGCTCGAGCGTGGCCACGGCCACGGCGATCTCGCGCGGCAGGGGGTTGACGATGTTCAACACGCACGCGGAGTCCGTGCCCGCGGCAAGGCCCGCGCCCGCGAGCCGCGTGGCCGCAGGCGAAGTGGAACTGCTTGCCGGGCGGGCCGTGGGGGGCGTCGCGGACGGCCACGCGGAGCGGCGCCGTGCACTCGGGGCACTCGACGCAGGTCTTCTGGCAGCGCGTCACGCCCGGCGAGCCCGTGTACTCGGCCATGCAGCTGGGACAGTACTTGCACACCACCTCCACGTCGCAGCAGTGGGGGCAGCGGAGCGCGTGGCAGTGCGGGCAGAAGAAGAGGTCCGGGAGCCGGTGCACGTTCCAGGGCGCCACGCTGGGCGCGGCCGGCCCGGGCGTGCCGGGCGCCGTGTCGCCGCACGGGCAGACGTAGCGGGAGGTGTCGTAAAAGAGCATGCGGATGGTGGTTGGCGCCGACGGGCCGCGCGGAGTGTTTTTCTGTGGGGGCGCCGGGGCGCTTGGGCGGGGCACGTGGAGGGGTTGGTGTTTGTGTTTGTTTGTGCTGGTGTTTGGGTTTGGGCTGGTGTTTGGGTTTGGGCTGGTGTTTGTGTGTTTGTGTGTTTGTGTGTTGTGTGTTGTTGTGTTTCCTGGTGGGTTTGAGTGGTGGGTTTGAGTGGTGGGTTTGACTGGTGCTTGGCCCTACTGTGCGCGGCCCTACAGTGCTCGCGGTTCGCAGGATGTGCGGCGCCAGGGCCAGTGAGAAGGGCCCGGCGAGAAGGGCCCGGCGAGCAGAAACATCGGGCCACAAAACAAACGCTTGGCCCGGCGGGCATGGCGTGTGCGTGCCGAAACCCGTTCCCCGGGCCCGGACAGACGGGCGACGCCTTCCACGCCGTTGTCACGGTGTGCTGAGGTGAGGTCATGTGGCCGGGCAAGCCGCGGTTTGAAACGGCGCCATGAACATGGGCTGCTCGCCGCCAAAACCCACTCGCGGCACTCTCACGAGTCCCGTGCTGCGGCGGGGCAGCGGCGGCGGCTGGTCCGCAGTGGCTGGTTTGTGCTTCGGCCGATTGGCTGCGGTTCATTAGCTGCGGTTCATTTACTGCGGTTCATTAGCCGTGCTTTATTAGCCGCGCTTTATTAGCCGCGCTTTATTAGCCGCGCTTTATTAGCTGGTGCCTTGGAGCCTACGCGCGGCGTCCGCCAGGCGTCCATGGCCCTGCCTGCGCTGCGCTCGGCCCCGTTTGCCATGGTGAAGAATCTGCATTGGCCTTGGCTTGTCCACGATGCAATTCGGCTGGAGGCCTGCGACGACATTTCATAGACGCTGGCTATGACGTCGGGGCAGATTCGGCACTGGCACCGATCCAAGCAGCAAGAAAATGACACCGAAAATAGCTCGGGACTGGCCCCGATCAGCATTGCGCATCGACTTCGCCGCGCAGAGGAACGGACCTACATGGCATCGAATCCATCGGGCCACGACCCTACATTGGAGTTTTATGGAGGTGGATCCAGATACAAAAAATTCCACCACCCAAAAACACACGGCCCCACAATCAAATAACCCCAAAACCACATAACCCCAAAACCACATAACCCCAAAACCACATAACCCCAAAACCACATGACCCCAAACCCCACATGACCCCAAACCCCACATGACTCCATAATCCACGTATCCCAAAAAAAAAAAACAAGGCTCCCACTCTTCCTCGCAATCCGGGACTCCCTCGCTCTTCATTGCATTGGGCCCACGAAACATATTGCAATGCGCGAGGCGGCGGACAGCCTGAGCAAAGCCACGCCCACGACAACGGCACAAGGCCCCATCCGATGCCTTTTTTTTAGTGCCTCGTCCACTGAATAAAGAGACGGGGATTTGGTCTTCATCACGGCCGCTTTTGTTGCACCTCGCCACTTGGCCAGCTTCCCCAGGCCCAGGCAGGCCTGCATACACCCCGGGGCCCTCCAGCACCGAGAAGGAAAAAATATCTCAGCGCCTCCACCGCCGTCTTGTCGCCTGTTCTTCCACAATGTCCTCGCCACAAAAAGAAGGCTTCAGTGCCCCCGCCTCCATCTCGCACGCTGCGCACGGCCACGTCACCACAAAGTCGTTGGGCGTCAAGTACAACTGCGCCCAGTGCGGTGCCAGCTTTTCTTTGGGGAAGAGCGATGCCATCAGATGCAAGGAGTGTGGCCACAGAGTGATCTACAAGGCCAGAACCAGAAGAATGGTGCAGTTCGAGGCCCGCTAGGCATGGCCCGTGGCCGGCGGTCTCGAGAAGCGGCGGGAGTCTGGGGGCCGCGTTGGCGGCTCGCTTGTATACTAGCATAATAAAAGTTCGTTTGATGCCGTTGTCAGTAGCCGGGAAGCCGGGAGGGCCGTGGACGAGCACTCTCATCATAAATTAGACGTAGGATTACATAAACTACAAAGGAACAAAAACGGAGGTCAACAGAAGGTCTGGTCGGGGATTAGCACAGGATGTCAAGGCTCTCCTTGTGGGGCTATTGTGAGCGGCCCGGCGCTGCGTGGTCAGCGATAGTGGATGGGTTCGATGTGAGCTGGAGTCTCTCAACCTCTTCACTTGAACATCTTCTTGAGCTTGGAGAAAAAGCCCCTCTTCTTCTTCTCCTTGTCTGTCTTGGGCACCTTGCCGCCTGAAGAGGCACTGTTCTTCTGCTTGGCAGGAACGGGCTCGGCCTGGACCTCCTCCAGCGGAATGTGCGCCTCCTCGACCAACTGCTTGGCCTCCGACACGGTCGGCTGGAGCTGTTCCACGCTGACTGGGCCTTGCTCCCCAGCAGCAATTTGCTTCTCGATCGCCTTGAGGTCGTGGCCGCCCTGCGCAATGATGATCTCCTCTTCGGACTCGTGTTTAGCACCGTTGACGGGCAAGGCGGTAACCTCCTTGGTGGAGGCCGGCGCGGCAGAGCCGTTCTCGCTGCTTGCGGCATCTGGGGCAGCAGCTACTGGCGCAGCCAACTCCTTTGGGCTCTCGATGGGCTCTCCAATGGCTGGCTGGATCGTGGGTTCGACGGCCTTCTGCTGCGAGATTTCAGACGCAACAACACCCGCCAAGGCACCAGCAACAGCACCGGTGCCCACAGCGCGAGTCACACCGGGGTCAAGCGTCTCTCTCGTTTCCTCCTCCTTCTTCTCCTCGGCTGCCTTCTCGTCGGCTGGCACAACCGTGGGCTGCGCAATGTCATCCTCAGCAAGGGCATAAGGAGCAGGCTCCTTGTCCGCCTCGGCGGGGGCCTGAGTGTCAGATTCGGCCTCGACTGGAACAACAGCAGGGGCAGTAATGTCCTTCTCGGCGAGCGAGTATGGGGCAGGCTCCTTCTCTTCCACTGCAGTTTCAGATTCACCAGAGACAGATTTCTGGACAACATCAGCCGCCTCGGCAGCAGGCTCGTCTGCGGTGGTGATGGCCTCTGCTGGGACGATCACTGTTTCTTCAACCACAGCGGCCGCCGCAGCGATACCAGCAACCTCCTCCTCTGGAACTGGAGAAGACTCCGTGCTCGAAGAGGTTTCGGTCGACTGGGCAACCTTGGCCTTCTTGTTGAGCTTGTATTTGGTTCTCTTCAATTTCTTCTTCTGTTTTTTCTTCTCCTCCGGGGTCAAAACAGCGGCAGCCTCTGGCGCCTCGGCCGCCTTGGTGTTCAAGTCCCGTTCAGTGTTCTCAAAGGTGGTGAAGGCAGCCAATTGGTCCTTATCGGTTGGGATGACAATGCCGGGTTCACCCAAAGTTGTCTGCTCACCCTCAGTGGATGGCATGACAGTGGTGCTGAGCAAGCCGGACTTGACTTCCAAGCCACCAGCTTCAGGGATCTGCGAGTTGGGGTTGGCAGCAGTCAAGACATCCGCAGTCAAGACATTGTTCTCGATTCCGTTGCTGTCGGTGTCAATTGATTGGGCAGAGTTAGTGAGCCACTCGCCGTCGACAACGTACTTGTACAAGACGCGGACATCATCGGCAAATGGAACAGTCAACTCAAAAGAGCCATCAGCCTGCTTGACCAAGGGAAGGCTCTTTGACCATTCGTCAAAGGTGCCGGTCACGATAACATCTTTAGGACCAGAAGGCCTGGTGGAGAGTTAGTAAATCAGTCAAGAATTGCGACATGCATCATTTGGCCTTTTGGTGAGTTCTGTTTCGGTCTGTGCTTGCTGCCAAAAGAATCGCTTAGTGTTTCTGTCACTTGCTCGAACATCTATTCGATGGCGAGGCGCAGTCGCCTTACAAATAACAGCTGAGCTTCCAAGAATTCTCGCTCTATTATTCAATTTCAGCCCAAAGGAATGGGGTGAATGGTAACATTCGTCACCAGCTATATTCCAGCATTATTTGGGCAAATGCTTTTATGTCGACGGAGAAAAAAAAGCAGTAGCAAGCTATTCTCAGGGAGGCTGGCGGCTAACAAAAAAAACAGACATGCAAAAGCAATGCTAGCAGCAAAACTCACGCTTCATATGGAAAAGACAGAATTCTTTACATACCATTTGAACGTATAAGTTGAAGACATGGTTCAGTAAAATAATACGGGGTGGTTAAGAAAAGCGACTGTTTTCGAGAAAGTTGTGCTGACGATATAGTCCTGCAGTCAGTAAACCTGCAGTCACGTAACCCAGTTGAGAACACAGGTACTATGGATACCTTCCTGCGCATGCGTGGCTCTCATACACCCCCTCCGCCGTACGAAGCTACATTTGCGATACTGGCATGCAAACTGTGCGAGTCTCTCGCAGCCAGCACAGTATTATGTATGCTTTTTTCGTCTTTACATGCTGGCTGCTCGCTCTCGCAAACCTTATTTCTCACCAAAAATGCTGAGCAAGATGGGAAGTAGCACTAGCGCATGCGTAGACGCCACGACCACCAACGAGAGCCACATTCGGAAGTAGAAAACTTCGAATATCTGAGACTGTGTGTAGGCAAGGACAGCAATTCCGATCAATTTGGTCATTGTAATTCCTCCAAGCACTGAGCCACCCACTCTGCCTAGCGCCTTAGATGCCAATGTAACTCTTCTGTCATTCATTTCATCCACCGTTTCATCCAAGGCCATGAACCCGTGGAAGGTATTCTCTTCTTCAGTTTCATCTCTCGCTGACAAATATGCCTTTGAAATGTGCACGGTAAATTCGACCGCCAACCCAAGACAAATGACCAAATTTACTAAACTCACGGCGTTAAGGGATATTCCCCACACTGCCATTATGCCTCCAATGTTCAATATTACAGCTGCCACTGTGAGCGTTAGTATAGTGGCTGATATGAACAGCCCCAAAAGAATTGAACTCACTATCCAAATGATAAGCTCTGCTGCAGCTAGAGTAACAAATGTGAGCCACACTATGTTTTCATACTGAACGAAGAAGACATAAAATGGCGAGAATGCAAACAATTCTGTGTCATAAGAAGAATGTTCACGTATCTCATCGACGATTCTCAATGCATTCTTGTATGCCACAATGAAGTCATTTTGAGACCGTAATGGTTTGTGACTTGTGCGCAAATAACTGCTTTTTATCGTCTCACTGTCGTAGCTCACTGATGTCCCATAAGGTGCCTTTCCGCCAAGTGGACATGGGTCGCTTGGTTCCTCGATCCATTGGTTGAAGTACATCATAAAATCAACCCCAGTGGGAAGCCCCTCCATCAGTATGTTGTAAGGTGGTTGATGGTCAGCATAGCATGATACACACTGTCGGGGAGAAGCGTATGGGCTGCAAAACTCCTCTCCAACGGCAGTTTTCTTAAATCGGCAGCATTGATCAAGGTCAGGGTTGAGCCAGTTTAAGAACGTATCCAACCAGTTTGAAGCTGGCTCCGCGATTGAGGACAAGTTTCCACGCTTGTATTCCTGTTCGAGAATATTTGCTATTGAAAACTCGTCGCAAGTTGAGTACTTCCCACAGAGTTTTTGTTGGCCTTCCCGCTCTGTGACATTCAAGTCCTTCACAATGAAGAAAATTGGTGGCCCAACATTTAAATACTCATAAACTGAGTTGAAGTAGTCGACCAAGTACGAGTCAGAGGGTATGGCTAAGCGTTGGTCAAGGCCAAGCTCGATATTTGGGAGCAAGCTTAGAGATATCCCAAGCCATACTAAGAAGATTGTAAGTATCTTTCTCTTGTTTGGGGCATGCAAAAGCCATGCGCCATATGTGTTTTTCATGAACAGAGTAAAGTCATACTCAATATGACCTCTTTCATCGGCCTGAATAGAAATTTGGCTATCGGCATGGATCCAAGGAGCAAAATCCAATCTGCCGTCCTCAATTCTTCTCTGGTCTATTGTCAAGATCAGAACAAACATCGTCATTTGAAGCGTGAAATTAATCGTGATAGCACCAGCGGAGTATAAAGCAAAGTTTCGGACTGCTGGCATCTTGACGGTTGACGCAATCAAAAACATAGAAGCTTGTAGTATAAAGCTCAAGAAACATGATGGTCCAATGATACCCATTGTCCGAGAGACTCGGCCCTCAAGTGAAAGCCGCTGACTCGGTGATTCATCCACCAGCACCTCAGAATTTATCTTGAGCTCATGCACAATTAAAAAAATGTTGTCAACGCCGACTGCTAATACCAAAAATGGGATGACCTCAGCTATGATGAGCGTTGACTTTATCCCGATCTGTGCACAGATGCCAGCTGATGCAGCAACAGCCAAGACTATGATCATGATCCCCGCCAATCCAAGCTGAAACCTTGTGGAAACAAAATTTCTCAGGTTCAATGATATTGGGATTTTCCCACCGAGAGCCACAGAAGCATACAAAAACATCACTAGATATGAGATTGCTATAATCTTCATATCTGTGTTGGAGGACAGGTTCAACTCTTGCTCAAGAGATATCTCCGTGCTGAATGAGATATGAAGATTAGGTTGTTCCAATCTTATCTCATTGATCCATTTCTGAAGTGCCTTCTCGTACAACTCGGCCCTAGCTGTGTAGCTCTGGTTTTTCGAGTCGCTGTTAAGAAGGATAGTGATGATAAAAGCCTTCGCGTCCAACGGGTTCTCTTCGGAGAACAATATGTTGGGCTTCAACGGCTGCTGGAAAGTGGGCAAGCAATTCACAGGTGAATTTGCACACGAGCTTAATTGCTGAGCCCAGTTTTCTTTGCTAAGATACTGAATTTGGCCCTGGAAATACTGTGTGAACGATTCGATTGCACATGTCTCCCCCAAAGGCTTGAAACATAAACTTTCGAGAGCAATTTCTTGGCTGTGCTCATCTTCAAGCAGTTGAAGTTCCAACTCCTTTTCAAACCACCACTGTACAGTCTCCCAGTCGAGCACAGGTTGAGACAGGTTGGCCTTGCTAATGATGATCTGTTCTATTCGGTACCATTCGCCGAAGTTGTCCTCGAAATACTGGCGGTTAATCAATGCTGGCTCGTCCTCACTGACCCAAAGCCGAATGGGATCCAACTCCCATTCTATCTTGCGAAGTCCAGTGCACGCGAACAACACAAGAAGCAACGAGATCAGTATCACTTTCACCGGATGAAACGAGCATACAAGCGCTAAGTTCTCAAACCCAATCCTTATTTTATCGAGAAAGCCCTGTCGGGACTTTACGTAGCGGCGACTGGTTTCAGCACCAAGTTTGATGATCACAGAGGTGAAACCTCGGTTACTGAAGATTGAGCTTGATGTTTCTGATCTGTCTTCAGCTTCTCCCAAGGTTTGCTCTGCTTCGCTTTCGTTCAAGGTCAGATTCAAGTCTGTGAACTGTTGTTTGCTTCTCCGCGATAGATAAACATGATACGCGCCAATAAGTGTGAAAAGGACTAACCAAATCACACCAATGGCCAAAGAAAAACATGGCTGTCCCCAAACTTTGCACGTTTGATCGAATCGACGAAATTCCGGAAGCGTGGGACATGACAGCGGACAGTCTGAACAAGCACATCTATACACAGCGTCGTCGCATGCACGCATGTTCCCCGAGCTCAACTCCAAGTCCAGCTCAGAGTTTCCAGTCAATTCATACTGGTAATTGATTTGAAAAGGCAGGCCACCCAAAAGCGGTTTTTCGTCGCCCAAGAATTTTAAGAACTGTGAGTAGTTTGACGCACCCCCGCCAATCAAGTCCATAGCGTAGCCATTTGTGGCAGAGAACTTGATGTTTTTACATGAGTCAAAAAACGCAGCGGCGTAATCAGGGTCTGTGTAGACAGTCATTTCAGTCACGACCTCCAAATGCGTGTCAATGGCGGGTTGTGTCTGGATGATTTCAGTGAACATGGACTGGTCTGCCGAGCAAGCAAACTTGCAGAAAAAATCAAAGAAGTTTCTTTGGCAGGCAGGGCATGAGCTAATCAAGGGGCTTGCTTTCTTCAAATTCAGCTCTAAATTGAGCAATTGTTCGTGGGAGCAACAAAGACCGTTTTCTACAGGGAAGTCTGCGCCACACACCCGGGTCAAGATGTCCATGGATTCCTGTGATGGCTTCACGGCCCGGGTGTTATTGACGCATGGAAGCAGAGAGCCAAAAATGGACTTTTTGCCGCAGTTTCCATACGTGGAGCAAACGCCTTTGGCCCTTATTGGATGATCTGCTATCACGGTGGATAAGAGTGTGATAAGGGCGAATAGCCCAATGAAGATCATGCGAGCAAATGGGGGGCCCTAATAAAAGTTCTTACTATGCCTGAATTCAAGTGAGCTGGTATAGCGGATTTGAGCCAACTGAGAGTTGTGGATGGATCTTTTGAATAGAAAGTAGTGCAATACGCCGAATGCAAAAGTTCCGGAGCAACCAGAGCAGAACCATGTATGCAGATCTGGCGGAGTGCGGCGGGCCAACCGTGCAATCTATAGAAGTGGAGAAGATATGGGAGTATAGTAGAGACCGCAGCGTAATAGACACGGGCGCACGTTTTTCTGCCTCGGGTTCTTGGCTCCGTATATTTATCCAAAATCTGTTTTGCTTATAAATCAGCCATATAGATATAGATACATAGATATAGACGTATAGATATAGACGTATAGATATAGATATATAGATATAGACGTATAGATATAGATATATAGATATAGATGTATGCGCGGGCGCTATATATGGTCCGGACAAGCAGAGGCTCGGCCGCGCTGGAAAAGTGAAGGCCCTAATAAAAGTGACAGGCCCAATTCAGAGCCGTATACAATAGAAAGGGCAGATCATTGGCCCGGGTGCCATCTGCCCCCTGGTCCAAGTATATACACAGCTCAAGCAAATACAGGAACATCACCAGGCGCCAAAATCAGACTGCAACGTGGACTGGGACACAGCACCAAAAACAAGATAGTTACCTGTTGAGTTACCTGTTGAGTTATGCGCGGGCCACCAAGACCACCGCACCCAGCGCAATTTGCAGAAGTCTTTTGGCTCCAACCAAGACCACCGCCAAAACCACTACTTTACTGCCCCAGCCTTTTGCCCAGACGCAGTAGGCGTTTCACTCCTCCAAAAATCTTTTATAATAAACCAAACAGGTCACCCAACCTGCGTTTAGGCCTTCTTGCACGAAAGATGAGACGGCGAATCCAGACGCGTGGGCCCAGGGCCGCGCGCGGCGGCCCCATCCAGATCGGCCCGGTTCGAGATGCCCATGCCCATGTATTCTTACGATAGAACAGTGGCCCCCCAGCGCCGTTTTTTCGCCGACAAAACAGCCGCTTTTTCCTCACACATCTGCAAACAGCCCCATGTTGCTTGCCATCTCCGGCACGCTCGCGGCCGGCAAGACCGAGGTGGCCCGGTACCTCACGTTCCAGGGCTTCCAGCTCATAGCGGTGAAAACCCACCACAAAGCCCCCGGGCCGTCCGCGGACGGCGAGCTAGACGCCCACGTGTACGAGCACTTCGACGAGCTCTTGGACGACGTGACCTCCAAGTGGCAGCAGAACTTTGTCATCTCGCACATCGACGACTCGGCCATGCTCCACAAGCTCCAGAAACGGCCGTTTTTCCTCCACCTCTCCATCGACGCGCCGGTGTTCTTGCGCTACCAGCGCTACTGCTTGAAGAACAAGGACAGCGTCGAGACCGCAGAGGCGTTTATCGCCAAGTCCGACGCGCTCTTGTTCAACCCGCTCAACCCGCTCATTGAAATCAACAACCAGGCGCACATCAAGGTCGTCAACACCACCGCGTCCATCAAGAGCCTCTACATCAAGTTGAGCGAGCTCGACGTGCTCAACCCAGAGCGGCTCCGCCCCACGTGGGACGCGTACTTCATGCGGCTCGCGGACTTGGCCGCGTTGCGGTCCAATTGCATGAAGCGCAGGGTGGGCTGTGTCATCGTCAAAGACAACCGGGTGGTGGCCACGGGCTACAACGGCACGCCGCGCAACCTCACCAACTGCAACGAGGGCGGGTGTGCGCGGTGCAACCAGGGCCAGGGCAGCGGTGCCAGTCTTCTGACGTGTCTCTGCTTGCACGCGGAGGAAAACGCGTTGTTGGAGGCTGGCCGCGAGCGGACGTCGGGCGACAAGTCCATCTTGTACTGCAACACGTGCCCGTGCCTCACGTGCTCCATCAAGATCGTGCAGAGCGGCATCCGCCAGGTGGTGTATGCACAGAGCTATTCCATGGATGAGCAGTCGCACCGCGTGATGAGCGAGGCCCGCATCGTTCTCCGACAGTACGTGCCGCCAAAGGAGGGCATTTTCATATGACCGCGCCTGGCGCCTGGGCTCTGGTGGTGCCCCGCACGGTCTTTGGCACACGCCTCTGGCTGGCCTCTGCGGGATGTGCCGTCGTTGGCCTCATTGTAGTATCTGCTGTCCATGGGCCTTTCCTGGCCGGGGCTGCAATGGCTGGCGTGCTGACACGCATCCAGCGTGGCTGGTTCAACAGACTGCCATTTATATGTGAGACACGCTTTGGTCTCATCACCGTCGGCCCTTTCGGGGCACTGAATGTAAACTATCATCATGATTTCTGCTATTATCATGATGTCGGCTATTATCATGATGTCGGCTTTTATCATGATGTCGGTTATTATCATGATTTCTGCTATTATCATGATGTCGGCTATCATCATGATGTCGGCTATTATCATGATGTCGGCTAATGATGTCGGCTTTTATCATGATGTCGGTTATTATCATGATTTCTGCTATTATCATGATGTCGGCTATCATCATGATGTCGGCTATTATCATGATGTCGGCTAAAAGCATTTATAACGCTGCCCCGCATTACTAAGATAAGGATGTGGCACTGTGTCTGAGCTTTTTCGTACGTTCTTGCATTGGTGGACAGAGGAATGGTCTTGAATGGTCAATTTAGTAGAGATATGCAACTGAAACCTACGTGAAGATCTTCGGCTGGAACACGAGGCCCGGTCTTTGACAGGTGCATGAAGTACTAATCTCCATCTGATGCATTAATTATTGTTCTGCACCAAGTGTAGTAACTGATGATCATCTGATAATCAACAAATCATAAGCATTTGGTGTGCGCATCAGCAGTATAGTGATATGTTTCTATTCCCGTATACGAATGCTGTCTCAGGATTGGACCCAGGGTCAGCATAGGCCTCCTAGTGTTAGCGCCCCTGTAATACGTTTTTTTTTTTCTGTGTAATTGCTGTTCATTTAATTTTCTTGCAATCATGCAGCTCTTGAGTACTTCGATGGCTTCTGGCAATTCTGTAATAGTCGCAGATTTCGGTTTCTACTGCAAAATCTTGCTTGATTCTTCAACAAGAGAGAAATTCACCACACTCAAAAACGTGGTAAAAAATAAGCTGCATTCTACTCAACAGGTGCTGACCCCAAGGTGTAGCGAATTTTTTTTTCCGATCAATTGTTTAGTATGCTCACCTTTAAAACTATATGTGAGAGCCTCAAAAGCTCTCACAGCGTTCGAGAAGATTCTTTCCTGTTTCTCTTTGTAGCCTTGTTCCTCTTCTGGATAAGCGAGATAAGGTCTGCGCCTCTCCTGCTTTGACTTTCTTCAGTTTCTTTTGCGAGGTCAGATTATGGACAGACCTTTTTTCAATTCAATTTGACCGCCGTTTTCGTAGGACATTGATGCCGTACACATGGGGTTTCTTCTGGGTGATATTTTGAAAATGTCGTTTGTGGCTGACTTCTGTTTCTAAACAACCATGTCATCAATTACGGAAGTCGTAACTTTCTACGAAATCGCGCAGTTATAAGTTCATTCGTATTTTTTCTGTACTTTACAAGCTGTCCGGGTAATATTGAATGTTTGAGAATCGATCATGGGATTTCAGAAATAAAACCTCATCAGAGTAAATTTATCTTCACCAGATGTGTCTTGAATATATCTCATTTTCTTGAGCAAGACATGTACTTTGACTGTTTCGCCATTTACAAGGTCAATAACATGTATATCTGCTTCTTCAATCAAAGAATCCGTCATCTTTCTTCATGTTCTGTTTCTAGAACATAATCCAAAGTTTTGCATTTTTTGAATTGCACGAGATACTTCGTTTGTGGCCCTCGTTCATCGTTTAGCAAGTTCGACATCTTTGGCCTTTGGAAATTAGAGCAGCTCCAGCAGTCAAGGTGACAGAACTTGGGACATTTAGTAATTTATGGGAGTTAATACAGACTGCTATGCAATTACATGTAGAAATGGGGCTCGACTCTATGGATTCCGCTGTGAATATCAAGTCTCTGAATGCTTTGTCGACGCTGTGATCAAATGGAAACAGTATGAACGGAAAAATGTATTTAACTTGCGGTTATTATGTAATAAACGTGAAATAATACAGAATTACGTTCTATTTAGGTGAATACTTCCTGTTTCAAATAAAATGTTGTTAGATGCGCATATCTGAAAGGGCTCAGGTACCTCTTCTTGCAAGTTGAGCAAATTTTCACTTGAAACATACATAATCACACCAGTTTAGCCTTGCGGATAATGGTTCAGTTGACAATGAAAACTCAATGATGCAATGCATGAGAGCAATAGCTAAATCACGTCGAGCTAATGAATACACTTAGTGGTTTTCAAATTTCTGTAATACAAGTTCAAAACCTTGGTCCCACTGTCAACAAGAAATGGATTTGAATATTTAAGCCGAGGAGTCTTTTTTTAAGAAGTCTTCTTGCACTGTTGTCTAAGACCTTGCTTGAGTTAATTGGTAGAACCAAAGCTCTGTTGTGTCCATTCCCATCGCGGTCATGCCAAAGATACTCATCACATAAGGAATTACGCGGAACATGTCAAGCAACATACTCCTACAAAGAACAAACAAATTGTTCTAATTTAGCTGGTGAGTTAAAAGGCTTCTTCGACTTGGCGTAAAACATATTCACTTCCAGCTGATGTGTTGAGTAAAACTCTTCAATTAATAATAATCATTCGGTAGCTTTTGTGATCGACAAACTGAGCAGTCATCCCAAATTGGACCTTTAGTGCCAGATCAAGTAGTAATCTACTAATTCTCTTTACGAAAAGAATTTTTATCTGATGAAGAAGGAATCTTCAAGCTGAAATAAGTCATAGGGTGTGAAATAACAGTAGATTACAGAGTAGTTGTTAGAGAGAAACAATACCTCATACCATTGCTGAAGTTGAAGAAACAGCTTAGCATAAAAAGATAAAAAAACAATCTAAAAAGCAATCATATATGAGGGTAGATTTTCTTAGATGAATCGCTCTTACTGGGCCGATGATGAGTAATAAAAAACATACATATTATGCGCTCTAGTATACCATTCTTTTGGCGGCGTCCTCATCGACTGTTTTGTACAAGAGGAACCGTTGCAAGAATGACACCTTTCTATTCTATGCATGCGACCCTGTTAAAATCCCCTATGTTTCCTTGAAATAGTACGGGCCATCTTTCTCTCGGGCCTCTACTTCAATACTAGCAATTTTTTCGGGTCCCACGTGCAAGGATGCAGAAATATGGTCTCCGGGCTTCACGGGCCCCACACCCTTGGGTGTTCCTGTCAATATCAAGTCACCCTTCTCTAACGTCATGATTGATGACATGTGACTTAAAATCTTATGAATTGGAAAGATCATTAGGCTAGCCATGTCATCCTGCTTGGTCTTTCCGTTAACTTTAAGATCCAATCGCACGTTGTAGGGATCTGGGATATTCTCTTTGGGGATAAATTCCGACAAAGGCAAAAACGTGTCGAACCCTTTTCCAATTGACCACGGCAAACCCTTTTTCTTTGCCTCGTCTTGCACGTTCCGCGCAGTCATGTCGATCGAAAGTGCATATCCATCAATTGCCTCCAACGCATCCTCAGGCGAGAAATCCTCCGTCAAGTTTCTCAAGTCTTTTCCAAGAATTACCGCGAGTTCCACCTCGTGGTGCACTATTGTTCCTCGGGGCACTAGAAATGGTCCAGAGTTTGGCTTCAAAATCGACGAAGAAGGCTTCAAGAAGAAGAAGGGCTGTTGTGGGGTGGTATTGTTGAGCTCTTTTATGTGTGCAGCATAATTGCGCCCAATGCAAAGAATCTTTCGAGCATTTTCAATGTATTTCAAGGGCATCTTTACAAATATCGCTATTTTTCTTGATCTCGAGATGTACACGAGATACCTATTCTTCGATGTAGGAAATCTCTGCCCCAGATCTGGGGGAAAGTTACGATATGTTACGAGACTGCGAAGAAGTCGCGCAACTAAAAACACGAAAAAGTGGAGAAGCCATGGCACGTATAAATGACGAGGCGATTCCGTTGAATTTCCGTGAATTTGGTTCATTCTTGCGAAATCATGTGATGGAAATTCTTAAAAATTTCATTTGAGTGGAAGATTTTGATATGTTTGACTAATTTTACAAGTGTATCACAAACGCCATGCAACGCGTGTATCGGCTCCGACACCGGAGCAGGCACTTCCCGTCCCTGAAGAAAAGCAAAATCTTTCGTTTGAGAAAAAATGATTCAGTGATGCTGATCACTTATTTGCTTTATATGAATAAATAAGGATATCCTGTCGACTCACCTCTGAATTTTCGTCATTATGCACTCTTTGATCGTGCAATATTAGAACGCGGCTGGGTTCTTTATAGAATTGTTTATTTAAGTATGTGATATACTACGGACCCTAACTCCTGTTTCGCTAAAGCCCTCGAGAGGCAAAAGGATCCTCCTCCCCTTTTCCCTCGTGAAAGGTTTTATATACTAGTAGTCACGTGACTTCGCACGTGGCGCTCCATGTCTTTGCCATGTCTTTGAGTTGCGCTGACATGCAATAAGACACACATTGCATGGTCGCAACTTCTAAAACGTAGTCTTAATCTTTTTGCTCATAATGTGATGACTCATTTGTTTCTAAGAAGATTTATCGAAACATCAAAGATACCATCCTTAAAAAATTCTAGACTATGAGTTTGTGAAATCTTAGCCTAATGTGCATCATTTTTCAGACAAAATTGGTATTATATACACGTTACACACAAATCAAGTATCAGGGCAAAAGCAACAACGAGAGGACTTGGATCATCATTATAGTTGAACTTTCTAGTAGAGCTACCTGTTTTCAGCTATTGATTGGCTAATAAAATATCAATTAATTTCAAACGAACAAGATTTTTCCAGCCGAATTATGTATGGGGTATTTGCTGGTTTACAAATGGGGCAGCAAAAACCAAATTCCAAGTCCTGCTTTGCCCACCGTCCATGTCTTCTTTGTATTTGAATGAAGGATTGGCAAAATAATTCCACGCTGACTTCGGGTCGAAAAAGACCCGATTAGAATTTAAGACTCCAGCCCATGCGCCAGTAATGCCCAATTTTCCTAGAATTTCGTCCCATTCCGTCCGAGCAAAGTCTGCATTTCTCACCAGCCCAAGAGCAGGCGTTAGTGGCAACATTTGGATTCCATGAATAAACTCAGTCTTTCCGCCAAACCAGGTTTCGTAAGCCAACTTTGCTTCAAAGAGTATACCCGATACTCTATTTTTTAACATTGTAGGAGGCACAACCGTGTTGCCGTCCTGGTATTGAAAGTAAAGATTGAAGGATGCTGTCTGGATACTCAACATTAAATTTCCTCTTGCCTCCATGGCCTCGTCTCCAATAACCTGGCCCCACATTTTCATCGCGTAAGAAAAATTGACGTCCTCAGAAGTTGATTCAAGATCTTTCCCGTCTGTCACAGGAGTTATACCATGGGCCCATGAATGACCTTGAAAAATGTCGAACAGTCTGAACACGGGGAAAAAGGAATCTTCTTCAGATGGATTGGCCACATCTCTGACGAAAGTGTTAATGAAATCTTTGTTGTCTGCAACCCAATTTCCTCCAAATTTCTTGTCAATTTTCCCAACAACTGCTGCTGCATGAATGTAATAGGAGTAATGGAAATTATGGTCGTTGTATAACCCATTTCCAAAATCTATGTTGATGTTATTAGGGTCAACTTTCCCATTCTCAACGTTTCTAAAAGCACTTTTTGACGTGACACCTCCGAATTTTGTATCGTAAAAAAAGCCTGTGTCACCCTCCCTTTCTCTGAATGTTTTAAAAAATCGCTTCAACGAGTTCAAGACATTCTTAGTCAAAACTTCATCTTTGAGGAATTCATCAACCACATACAAAAGGTATGCAAATTTGTCAAGAGCTTTACCCGCAAAATAATGGCTATCGATATCCAAGACTGTTCGTTCAATATCCACTCCTTCAAGCTCTTTCTTAGCAGTTTCACGAATTAGTTCGATTTGCTCTTTCGTGTACTTGAGCTTTTCATTGTTTCTTTTCAAGTAAGGCAACCACTGAACCTTATTGTCAACTTCATGAGAGAAAAGGAGCTCATCAGATAAATACCCTTGCATTGTCCCTTTTGTCGTCGTTAGCTGAATTATCTGTTGTGCTCGCGCGTTCATTCGCTCATCAAACAATCCAATATGATGGGGTAACGCGAAGATAATGGGCTTACCGAAATTAGAGGATCCTTTCGTCTCGTATTGAATCTTGTAGTCGACTGTTCCACAGCTCACGCTTCCAGAAATTTTAGTACCCGTGACATACATTCCGGCAGCTTGTTGGTATACTTTTTCTGTCTTGAAGTCACTTTCAGATGTAATTGCGATCTGAATAATAAGACCGTCCACAGCTTTTGAACCTTCAACGTAGTGAATGGCTCCGTTTTTGTTTTTAGATAGTTCAAACGTCTCATCGATATTTGGGAGGGTCACTGATATCAACCATGTCTCTAAGTTTCCACCCTTGGCTCGATAAAATTGGGTATTACTGGACTTTTCTGAGAAACGCAATCTTTCAAATGTCAGGATCCCTTCCCTACCCTGAATTTTTGGGATCAAGTCCCCATTGTACACAGCTGTAACAAATCCCATACCCTCGACCAAAGGAAATGCAATATATCTCTTGAAATCTGACTCAGAAGAAATCTTAGCCTCAGCTGATAATGATTTCATGTCTGACATCCTTAAATGACAACTGTCTTCTTTGATGGAAGTTGCACCAATAAAAATACCAGCTCTGTGGGGCGGGTTGTAGTAGAATTTATTTGTACCAGGCTGTGCACCCACGCCGTCATATACTCTGTGATTGATGTCGACGTTTTGAATTCCCATTCCAAAAAAGTCTTTTTTTTCCCAGTAAACAATGTACGGGTAAGTGTAAACTGGTCCTTTCTGGTCTCCCATAAACATATTGGTGTAGAACCTGTTTGTTTGAAAAGGAATTAAATTAGAGACACCGGGAGGAATTTTAATTGGATGATCTTTGGCTTCATGAAATTCAGCGGGATTGACATCTGCAATTTTTTCAAATAAATTTTTGTATGAATTGCACAGAGGTTTTGATGCGAAAGTTAAGGTTTTATCTATCAGTGAAGGCATGTGGGAAGAGGTTGCGCTAGATTTTCTAGATCTATCAAGGCTGGAGCTGGATAATCTAGAGCTGGAAGCAGGCTCACGAGAGCTGACGCTTGATTGTCTGGAGTGGACTGCAGACTTTTCAGAAGCTCTTGAGCTTGTGATCGCATCGGAAGTGACAGAGCTAGAATGTGCTCGTTCAGAGCGGTGAGACTTTGATCTATCTGTGATAGATTGGTTCCACGGGTGCATCCCAAATGACAGCAGATATACTGTGGACGAAATCATTGATGAAATTGGGATGTCGGTGTCGGTAACAAAATTTAAGCTTTCAGTGACACTCGCTCCCCCAAATACAGAAGAAGAACCGAATCCTGTAGTAGTCTCTGAGGCAAAAGACCAATCGTTGATAGTAATTTCATTCGGGCCATGCAAGACTGTGAGATCTAGAATTGGATTTTCTTTTGTCCCACTCACTGATGCTACACCACTCTCGTAACTTGCGGACAGAGTGGGAGCACCCGAAAATATTGTTTCCGTGGAAGCGTTTTTGACATTCGTATAGATGCTCAAAGCAATATCCCCTTCCGAAACAGGGATAAACTTATTTGTCTCTTGTGAAAACATATTGCTGTATGTAGAAGTCCTCATTTCAGTCAGATGTCTATTTGATTTCATCGTATTGGAAACAGTAGGACTACTGTAAACACTCAACTTTCTGCTTTCAGAATTAGCTGTTTGTCTCGCTTCAGACTTACTTGTCAAATGAACATCGATGGATGTAACGGACATTGGTTCCTTTCCGGCACTTCTGGATTTGTGGTCAGAACTTTTGGAACTAATTGCAAGACAATGGCGAGGAATTTTGCGTGACTGGGGGATAATAGGGCGAGGTTTTAAGTCCAGGGTGCTGGGATAATGAGTGGCAGTCGCTGAATCCTCAATCGCTTCTCTCCTGACAACTTGGGCGAAAGCTTGCCCGTTGAAAAAAAGGCATAACAATAAAAGAATGAATAATTGAGTCGACATCTTTATGAGTGTCTAAGATGTATCGAGCTGAGTGCCGACAAAAAAAATGTATGTTTCTCTCTTCGTTCTTTGGACCTGTCGTCTGAGTCTCTTTAAACATAAAAAATCACCAGTCTTGGAAGGCTGGGGTATTTATAAGAAGAATTGCCCGCAAACGTGGATTTCTGGTTGACCTAAAATTGCCATTGTGGCTGTATTGTTTTAAAAGACTGCAGCGTATGAGCTGCAAGAGGTACAAACCCAAATGGGCTTTGTGAAGTTTCAAAGGTTCTCTTTTCTTTTTCTAAATTTTGTTTGTTGCAGCATGTTTTTTTCTCTGACTTTATACTCTTATATACCTCAACGCTAAAAGATAGCGTCACTGACCAATAGTCCTAATTCTTTCGAACAATTTAAAGTCCGAACCGTGCACACCTGTTCGTTCTTCTGTTCTCATCGCTTAAAGGCGCGGTGCATGTTTCAACGCGTCAAGTAAAATGATGGCTGGTGAGACCAAGAACTTGAGCAGCTTATGTTTTGATTTTGCGGAATGCAACAATAGAAAAATGTTAAATTTGGGACCAAAGCATCTGTGGCCAGAATCAGTGCCTTTATGGCACAAGAGTACTACTTTGAAAAGACCGAACGAAAAATTTGGGGATTTTTTTCTGGAGCTACAAGCTTCAATGCTAGTTGCATTCCCACACAACTGGCCCGTAATATAGTGTACCGCCGAAAAACTACTGTTTTATATGGCTATAATGGCAGACGGATCAGGTGTATTTTCCATAGACAACTGTGCGGTCCAATCCTATTCCGTTTGCTGGGCCCACATATATACGTCTTATATATACGTCTCGCCGCAGCAATTGATAACGGCTGCCTCCTAAAGGAAAAGCAAACAACTTCCTGAATAATCACAATTCTAAACGCATGATTGTGCACTATTTATCTACCAGCCACCACGGGGCATGGGTGGCTGAAACGTTCCAGTTCTAGTCGCAGTTACCAAATCCAATCAAGGCAACTCCACGGTTGAATAGCTCCAGCACTTCTTGTAGCAGTACACGCAGGTTAACAATTTAGATAGTCGCGCCTTGTGAGAACTAGACGCTTAGCCCTAATTAATCATGTGACAAATGAGACATTAAAGTTCGCACCACTTACCCGGAACCAAATAGCACGACGAGTATATGAAGGGAAGAGAATTCCCTCTAGAGATCTTTTTAGAAGGTCAGTTGACACAAAAGTGGTTTTAGTTTTTCCTAAATAAAGGTTTATTTCCACACGCTAGTACATCATGTCGAATCCGATATCTCAACTGTACCAGTTGGGAACCACTTGTGGACAGGACATTGAGTTGGAATATCCTGTACTCAAGCAGAAATACAAACACGCCTAGACCTGTGCGCGATCCAGCCGCGCCATCTAAACCGGCTTGGATCAGTCTCGATTCGTCAAGTACACAAATGTTTCTTGGCCTATACTGTAGTTACCCAGCAGCCCGCAAATGCGTACTTTTCATGGTCCAAAAGCATTTCCCGACTTGGAAATAGCTAATGGGAACTTGTACTCTCCCACCTAAAGCTTAAATCGCTTTCGTGGTCCCAACAAGCTTTTGTAACTAAGTCACAATTCCCATAGATCAGCACTCTTCTTATAGATACGCTGGTTTTCTTCTAAGATGTATCAAATATTTGCCCGGGCTTTGATTACGGTTACATTGATCAATTTCGACGAGTCCGGTGTGTACACCTCGGTCTTGAGAGTCTATCAGAAGAAAAAAAAAGTACACGCACGTTGTGCCGCTCCAAGAGATAAAAATATAACTTATTCCATGGTGCCATGGCTCAAATTTGTGACATGTAAAACACTGTAGCTTTTCATCGCCAAAGATTATGGCTTATTTTTGCACTGAAACCGGAATTTGGCTTTCGGCTCATCCTAGTTGTATTACACGTCAGCTTATTTTCGTTGAAATCAACGATTATCAAATCCACTGGTCAAGGGTTTCGCAAATCGAATCGGCTAAAAGTAAAACATTGCTTACTGCTTCATACACGCTAAGCTATTATAATCCAAATTGGAAAGTCCCCGGTATTAGCTTGACACCTATGGTCTCTGTAAGCGCATATATGACTATATGTACTTTTATTATTGTGAGTTCCGTCAGATATCACTTTGAACATCTTATAGAATATTCTCTCGAGTTTCAGGGGTTCCTATCACGTGACCTCTGGCTAAATTATATAACGGTGGGATAGAACTCCCATGGAATTTTGGAGAAAGTAGTGATCAAATAGTAATACGCAACCGCTTTGTCCCGTGAAGTCCCTAACACAAATGCACATTCTTTCCAACTCAGTCTCAAATTCTCAAGCTTCTTACTCATCTCCAGAATAGAGAGAAGCAAATTGCGAGAGGCTTCACGGGAAATAGGGGTTATGTATTACTATTCGATCACTGGTTTCTCTAGAACCCAACAGGAGCTCTATTACACCTTTATGTACTTTTTTAGAGGTCACGTGAACGGAGCTCTTAGAACTCAAGAGGCTATTCTACGAGTTGATCAATGCGATACCTGATGGAACTCACCGCAATAGGAGTGTAAATAGTCATATATGTGTTTACAGGGATCCTCGGTGTCAAGCTGATACCAGGGACCTTAGACTTTATTTAGTAGATTCATCTGATTAAAGGGGCAAAACTATATAGCAAATATATATAAAAAACCTTTAAACAGCTCCCAGCTACGTACCAAATGTCTTAGCTCGGCCCGTCCCCTTCCGTTAGTCACGGCCTGGACAGTCCTCATGGCACGTATCTGTTTACGTATTGGATATTACGTCATCGACTCCTAGGATAGGTCTCCTGTAGTAGTCGCTTCAACTCAGCTGGTTGTAGCGGACTTAAGGAGCCCACTTCCTGCGACTCGCCTCGCCTTCTGGTGTAGACCTTGAAGATCGTGGTGACGAACCAATTTAATTTTGTTAAGTTCTCCAATGAGTTGTCGGCTGGGGCCAACATTGAGTTCAAGCTCATGGGCTCGGTAAATTTTAGCTCTTGCCACCAGTATTTGGATGTTTCGCAGTTGTTGTAGATATGGCTTAGGAAAGCGTCGGTGGCATCTTCTAGGATGAATCAGTCTTATCCTCCAAGCCAACGGCCTATCCCGTGTCAGGCGACCTATCTCGCATAGACAGCTCTATTATCCCGTGGCCTCTCCCACAAGTAAGAGTTAATAACCTCTAAAAGATCCAGTTAAGACTAAGATACAAAAAGTATCTTAGTATATTATGAAACAGCCTGGAGCTGTCTCTTAAACTACGAGTAGATCGGTTTATAGATAGTTCAGCCTTAGTGGATAGGCCTAGTCTATCTGTCGTATTCTCGATGTCTAAAAAGTGTTATCCTTCTTCAGGGATGTCTCAGCCTCACGCTCCTTTATAGTTCGGAACCCTTCTATACAGTAGGTGAGGGGTAACCCCGATCAGGAATGTTTAGACTCTTCGTCCTTCGTATTATACAGGATGCCCAGAATCTATAATCTGGCTCATGTCGTATCATAACATTATCTCCCCAAAATTAGAATGTTCGTCCTCGAACATTTAGTTATCATGGATAGAGGAAAGCCTCGAAGTACCTTCGCCGCGTCTGATTATTCTGTGACGGCGTACTACCGCGTGTTCTCCGGTTGTAGAATGGAACTCAGGGAGGTTCCCTGGCCGTGTGCGATTATATGCGCTTTCAAGAGCGATTC
>NW_017387736.1:535174-553955 GCF_001664035.1 Metschnikowia bicuspidata var. bicuspidata NRRL YB-4993 | reverse complement strand
CGAGAAGGCGGTTCATGTTACTCAAATATTCTTGAGCGGCCCCGGTCTTGTTCTGCGTCGCTGAAGTACATTGTCGGGTTGAAGGTCAAGGTCGACGTGTCTTTATTTGTCTCTGCGCTCATTGTAGTTTCTCCCATGGTCGTAACTAAGCTGCGCTACCAACTATTATGAAACAGCCTGGAGCTGTCTCTTAAACTACGAGTAGATCGGTTTATAGATAGTTCAGCCTTAGTGGATAGGCCTAGTCTATCTGTCGTATTCTCGATGTCTAAAAAGTGTTATCCTCCTTCAGGGATGTCTCAGCCTCACGCTCCTTTATAGTTCGGAACCCTTCTATACAGTAGGTGAGGGGTAACCCCGATCAGGAATGTTTAGACTCTTCGTCCTTCGTATTATACAGGATGCCAAGAATCTATAATCTTGCTCATGTCGTATCATAACATAGTAACACAAAATGGTTTCGTGGTCTAGTTGGTTATGGCATCTGCTTAACACGCAGAACGTCCCCAGTTCGATCCTGGGCGAAATCATTTTTTTCTAAAACAAAAGGGTCTGACATTCTATATTTCCCTTTTTTTGAAAAGATTCCATGATCGATCAAGCTTGGACTGGGAGATAAATGGATCCGATTATGGCTCCTGAATCCTAGGCAGACGAGAAGAATTGTGGATTACTTGGGACTGTCTCGGTGTCTGCAGGAAAACTTGTATACCGAGAAAAAGGAAGATGAGATGGAATGATGTCTACTAAGACCAGGGATATCAGGCTGTTGCTTTCTGGCCACGGGATTTTTTAGATCTTTTGGAACAGTCAGATATCTTTACGTGTACAGTTTGGATATGTCAATAAATTCAGTTTCTTCCATACTGGAAGACCAGCTTCAAGAGATCGCTCATTACGGTCCAGTGACGGCCTTGAAATATCTCGATGATAGTCATATTCTCGTGGGATATGGCCCCTTCTTGAGGCTTCTCTACGTTGAAAAAACAACAGGAAAGTCAAATCAGATCTGGCAGGAACGTGTCTTCAAGAGGAATAAGGTCCATTGCATATCTGTGTCTCTGGATAAATCAGCAGTTGCCGTTGCAGGTGGACGCTCATTCGCTATTTTGGATCTTCGTACAAGAAAATTCCAAGAAAAGGCCATCAACGAATGGATCATTGCCGTTGATTACACAGTTCCTACAGAGCTTCTTATTTTAAACTCGCACAATGAGGTTCTACAAGTGATGACTCCTCATCGGGATCTGGTTCTTGGAGTCTCCAATAAAATTCACTGCAATGAAAAGTCCATCCTTTACAGTGGCTCAATACAAAGATGTGTCAATGGGTGTGTGTACATCGCCGCAGGTACTGTGATGAGTGGTGTTCTTATCTGGGACTTGCACTCACGTAAAATCGTGCACAACTTCACCGACCACGAGGGTTCAATTTTTGCAGTCAAAATTGATGATGATGCACGATATGTGATCTCATGTTCCGATGATAGGTCTATCAAGATATCTTCGTTTGCAGATGGAAAGCTAATGGCCTCTGCCTGGGGTCATGGCTCTCGCATTTGGTCTTTGCTGTTCTACGAAATTACAGAGAGCTCGGTAAAAATATTCAGTACAGGAGAAGACTGTTCCGCACGCATGTGGAATTATGACATCAAAAGCAAAATTTTCAAGCAAGTAAAGTGCTATGATAACTGCCATGAGGGTAAACATGTCTGGAGTGTAGATGCGGAATCTCGCTACTGGAAATCCTTAGTCACAGGTGGAGCTGACGGAAAAGTCCGCATGCTTGATTTCTCAGAGGATCTGTCTGATTTGAGGATTTTCGATGGTGATGACATCCAAAAACAATGCGACGTAGTTTTCGAAAAGAAGGAAGTTATCAAGCAATTTGTTGAGCTTCCAAAGATACAAGCATTCGTCGTTATGACCAGTCATGGAAGACTCTTTTTTCATAATCAGGCACTTGGGTGGAGCACGATCGAGATACCAGACCAGCAAACCATAGCCTTGAAAGACTTCTGCGTCTTGCGCAGCTTCGTTTTTGCCAACTATTTGGTCATTTGCTCGAGGTCAGGAGACCTCTTATTGCTAGGCTTTCTGGGACAGTCTTCGCAGCCCGTTCATCTAGAGTTTTTTCCAAACACAACAACCACGCCAATCAAAGTCATAAATGTTTTGTCGTGGTCAAGCTCCGATCACATGCTATTACTTCTAGTGAGTCCAGCAGATAAATTTCCACTCTTGGCCAAAGAGTTTACACTTGACAATGACTCATTTTCGTTATCGGTAACATACGAGTTGAGCAACCCAGACCCTAAGGCTTTCACTCCGACCTCAGTGTTTTTTGACCCTGCCCATCTGCGTTTGTTTGTAGGCTCGAGACATGCGAATTTTGCTGCTTACAACTTGTCCCAAGTATCGCCGATTGTGCCTTATCTTATCAGAAAACTTTGTCCTGGTGATACTGTGACATCGATTTCCAATGTTCATTCTACGGCTGATAAGCTTATTGCTTTAGTCACTGTGCGTGATGGCATATATATGATGATCAAATTTTCCAAGCTTAATGACTCATTCCAGCATGAAATCATCCACCAAAATAAATTCACGAAAGGTTTTGTTGAGGGAGCCTTTTATGAACAGGACCAATTGTTTTTGTATGGATTCAGATCAGGCTCATTTTTCATTTGGAATGAGACTCAGCAGTTGGAGATTGACCACGAGCCTTGTGGCGGAGCACACAGACAGTGGGAGTTCTTGCGACAGGATGTGGGCACATCATTTAGATTCAATTTCCTCCGCAATTCTAGTTTGATCTCGAGAAGAATCCACAACAAATTTGGAAAATCAGGTGATGGATTACTTTTTTCCGGGACGCATGGGCGTGAGATTCGGAGTTTAGCTCTCTGTCCACATGAAGATTCTGATGGCCATAGATTATTTGCTCTGGCCTCGGAAGATGCCACGATTAAGGTTGGATATGTCTCTACCCAGCTAGCAGTGCAGTACAAATGGACCATGAATAACCATGTTTCTGGGTTACAGGCTGTGCATTTTCTCGACAAGGATTTTTTTGCCAGCTCGGCAGCAAACGAAGAGCTCATTATGTGGAAAATCAACCGGGAAATCCCAAATAATATTGCTGTGTGTGAACAAGCTAGAATTCAGACATCAGGTGAAAATCCAGACTTACGTATAATGGACATCGCCTCAGTTGAATGCCCTGGAGGGTTCTTCATTGCGGCAGGATTTTCCAACTCCATTATCAAGGTGTTCTATTATGACAAAAACAAGAGCGTGTTCTCAGTTGTCGCCGAAGATGTCTACAGTACATTTTGTATTTTGAATGTTGAGTTTATCATGTTTGAGAATTCGATGTTCTTGGTAGCTGGTACCACAGATGGCGTCGTGACAATTTGGGATATATCGTACTGTCTCACTTTGAGCGGTTCTCAAGATTGTTTCGAAGTTTTCAAGTTCGGTACTCCAAAAATCAAGCAACAATTACATCAAAGTGGAGTGAAAGCCTTACTTTTGATCCCTACTTCGTCAAAATCGTGGAAGATTGTTACAGGGGGAGACGACAATGCCTTGTTATCTGCTAATTTGAGCATAAATGCGGCTGAAATTTCATTGACAATAGACTCTTTCGTGGAAAATGCTGCCTCGGCGACAATCACAGGAATTGTCAGGACAGCGGAAAATCTGGTTTTTGTCACTTCAGTGGACCAGATCATGAGGAAGTGGAATTATGATAAAGGTTTGGTCTGCTCTGCTGCTACTTATACAACTGTTGCAGATACTGGTTGTTGCATCAGCGGAAATATCGGTGAAAAGAACTTCGCTATTGTGGGTGGTGCTGGGCTTAGCATATTCGAGATTTGATCCAAATTTCTAAGCATTTCTCTTACTATTCATCCTATATTTATACTATAGACACAAATAGCATACTACATGAAGATTTGAAAATGAATCATTCAATTTTTGCCATAATCACTGTTGGCCTCACAAAGTTCAACTCACAACTTCAATAACCTCAAGTTAAAGACTGTATCGTTAATTGATTGCTCCTCGTCAATAATGACGCCCTCAGCCAGATCAGCAAAAGAACTCAAGGCTCTTTTGGTAGATTTGAGGATAAGATCCTCATTGCTCTTAATGACACTTTCAAAATCGATGGTGTCCTTGGACAACTTATATTGGACAGCGACCTCATCAGTGGCATTCAAGCCAGCCTTTTTACGCAATCTTTGGATACGATTGATCAATTCTCTGGCCAAACCCTCACTTTGCAATTCGGGATATGAGTTGACATCCAAAATAATCAAAACGTCTTTTTCGGATCTGGCCTCGTGGCCAGATGTGACTTCCTCTTCTGGCAATCCACGTTGCACTTGCAAGTCCTCGCTCACCAAGTCAATGCCATCAACGGTGAGCTTTCCAGTTTCGGAAAACTGCTTTACCTCATCCGAAGAAACATTTGGCAATGCAGCCTTAACTTTCTTAGCATCTTTCTTCAATTTTTTACCGAGCACTGGCCAATCGGCAACGGCCTTATATTGCACGCCGTATTTCTGCTCATCTGAGGTGATGACAATGTTTCTGACATTCAATTCAGACACAATGTATGATTTCAAGCTATCGATGTCCTTCAAGTATCCGGCGTCAGAGTTAAGAATGACCAATTCCTTCAATGGGGTCTTTAAAGAAATGGTCTTCTTTTCTCTGATGTTACGACCCAAGTCAATAACCTTTTGCATTCTGGAGACAGCCAATTCAATAGCCGAGTCAAACAACTCTTCTCTGACTGCTGGGTAGGCCAAGAAATGAACAGAGTCAATGGCCTTGGCAGCAGGGTTGACACTGTCTTTAATCAAGTCATCAACTGTGAAGTAAGGCTTCAACTTCTGATAGATGCCATCGGCCAAAAATGGCGTAAATGGAGCCATGAGTCTGCACAAGATGAACAATCCCTCGGCCAAAGTGTTAAGACCTTTTTTGGTGTCCTGGAGATCACCCTCGTTATCACCTTTAATACGGCGACGGTTAAATCTGATGTACCAGTTAGTCAAATTGTCAATAAAGGCCAACAATCTAGGAACGACAGTGTACAATCTGTAACTCTGCATCTCCTCGTGAACAAATTTGACCAAAGACTGTACAGACGCCATCAACCATTTGTCCATAACATTGTCAGACACTAACGTTGGGTCGTACACAAAGTCGACATTGTTTTCTTTTTTGAAGACATCTGCGGCGTCCTTGAAGAACTTGAACGAGTTATACCATGGCAACAACACAGAAGAGACAACTTCTCTGACACCCTCCTCCTTAAACTTTAAGGTTTCGGCCTTCAAAACAGGAGAGTTGATCATGTACAATCTCAAAGCATCAGCACCGTATTTCTCCAAAACAATGCTCGGGTCAGGGTAGTTCTTCAAACGCTTGGACATCTTCTTACCGTCTGCGGCCAAGACAATACCGGAAACAATAACGTTTTGGTAAGGAGCGGTGTTGAATAAGTGGGTACCTAGCACAGTAAGAGTGTAGAACCAGCCTCTGGTCTGGTCCAAACCTTCAGAGATGAAGTTGGCAGGGAAAGCCTTATGGAACTCGTCCTGTCTCTCGAACGGGTAGTGTTGAGAGGCAAAAGGCATAGCACCAGATTCAAACCAACAGTCAAATACCTCTTCAATTCTTCTCAAAACTCCCTTACCTTGCTGAGATGGGATAGTGATGTCATCAATGCTGTCTCTGTGAATATCAGTGATGTCATCGCGACCAGACAACTTCTTCAATTCCTCGACCGATCCCACACAAACAATCTCCTTGAAATCGTCACTAACCCACAAAGGAATCGGGGTACCCCAGTATCTGTTTCTTGAAATGTTCCAGTCTCTGGCATTCGCAATCCAGTTGGAGAATCTCTTTTCCTTAATGGTGTTAGGTACCCAGTTGGTCTTCTCCACGTTTTCCAACATTTGAGGAATGATCTCGCCGATACGCACAAACCAGGCAGGCACGGTTCTGTACAACAACGGAGTGTCTGATCTCCAGCAGAAAGGGTAAGAGTGATTGATCTGAGTGGCAAGCAACATTCTACCAGTTTCAGTCAACTTTTTAATGATTAATTTGTCGGCATCCTTCACGTAGATGCCTTTAAATTCTGCGACTTCCTCGGTGAACTTACCGTTGTCGTCCACGGGGTTCGGTGGCGTTCTTTTCTCGTTGATAATACCAGCTTCTGTGGCCGCGGTGAAATCAACCTCACCAAACGCTGGGGACTGATGGACAATACCGGTACCAGAATCATCTGTAACGTAGTCGGCGAGAATGACGCGGAATCCATGATCCTTGAACTGCTCGTAGAAATAGTCGAACAAAGGCACGTACTTGAGACCCTCCAAGGTCTTACCCTTGAATCTGTCAACCACCTTGTACTTGGCAGCAGCAGGCTTCTTGTACAAAGACTTGATTAACTTCTCCAACAAAATGTAGTGTCTTTGCTTCTCCTCATCGTAGATCTTCACGTACTCAAGTTCAGGGTGCACAGCAAGACCGATGTTGGAAGGCAAAGTCCAAGGCGTAGTGGTCCAGGCAACCAACCACGTGTTCTCGTCGTCAAGCAATGGAAATCCAATGGTGACGGCCGGATCGTTCACATCCTTGTAGTTCTGTTGAGCCTCGAAGTTTGACAACGGCGTAGTGCACCCTGTGGAGTACGGCATGACACGTAAACCTCTGTACACAGAATCTTTGTCAAACAATTGCTTGAAAGCCCACCAAACAGACTCCATGAACTCGGGATACAAGGTCTTGTAATCGTTCTCCATGTCGATCCAACGGCCCAATCTGCGAATAGTTCTTCTCCATTCATCTGCGTATCTCATGACAATAGACCTGCACTCAGCATTATACTTGTCAATACCCATTTTCATGACATCTTCCTTTCCAGTGATTCCTAACTTCTTGTCGATCTCATGCTCAATGGGCAATCCGTGCGTGTCCCAGCCAAATCTTCTCTCCACGTGGTACCCATTCATGGTGGCATACCTTGGGATAATATCTTTCACGGTGGATGCCAACAAATGGCCGTAATGGGGTGTACCGGTGGCAAATGGAGGTCCATCGAAAAAGGCAAACCTTGGGTAGTCTTTGGTCAACTCGAGCGACTTCTTGAACGCATCAAGCTCATCCCAATGCGCAACAACTTTTTCCTCCTCCCGAGGGAAGTTGAAAAAAGCGTTCGTTTCCTCTGCCATGGTGTTAGTTGTGGTTGGCTATGGGGGATTTGGAAACTGGGGGGCTACAGATGAAAAATCTCGCTTTTTTTTGCTTGTCTTGGCCTGGGTGCACGGATGTATGACTCAAGACCTAGCCGTGCCCAGTGATCACCGAACATGCCATGTACAAAATTTGAATAAAAATAAAGTCATTTGTGAGATCTATATTGCTTCATTGTTGTATATCTTAAAGAACTTTGTTTTGTCCCATTGATGTAAGACTGGCAAAGAGGGCGCTCTGACATGTTATTCAGCTGCTCCTCCTAATATCGGGACATCACCGTCTTCTTCAAGACTTCAACAAATGTTGGAGGATTCCATGAGCTTACCGCGGAGAAAACCAGTCCAGTCTGGGTCTCTAATTGAGCCTGTTTCCTCTTTTCCAAGCTCATTCTGCATGGCCATTTACACAAATCGGTAAATTCATACACGGCCTGTGCGCGCATAGTGCACTGAGAATTAGGCCATCTTATATGGCATGGCCACAGCAGCTCTATGAACCCTGCCATTTCCGCCTCAAGTTTCCAATTACACCTACTACGATGCTTTCGAGGCCGTATTCCTGATCGTGTCTTGCTAGCGCTTTCAGGCGGTGCGGACTCTATGTGTCTTGCGTATCTTTTGGCTCAATACAAAAAACAATCACGTCTGCTGATGCTCATATCGGCTATCACCATAGATCATGGGTTCCGACAAGAATCAGCAGCAGAAGCAAAAAAAGTAGGTGATATAGTCCTGCTGTGGGGAATTCAGCATCACGTGGAAAAGCTACGCTATCTGAGAGACGTGCACTCCATTACCAACTTCGAAGAAATCGCTCGCGATCTACGTTACAATGTATTCCGTAAGAAATGTGCCGATTACGGGACTAATGCATTGTTGGTGGCACACAACAAGGATGACCAACTTGAAACTTTTCTTCAAAGACTACAAATGAACTCCACGTTGTTTGGTTTGGTTGGCTTGCGAGAAAGATCCCCTTTGCCTACAAGGGATATTTCGCCTCTCAAAGATGAGAAGGTATACATCTACAGACCATTACTACACTATAAAAAGGCGGAAATATTTCAGACGTGCAAGTCACTCGGTGTACCTTGGTTTGAAGATCACTCGAACCAGGATATACACCTCACAAAGAGAAATCTTTTGCGGTACATAATAAATGAATATGTGCCCCAAGCTTTGGACGCGAGGCCTGAACTCACGTGTATTACACGCAAATCTTTGACGGCGACTACACAAGAAATCGAAAGTTTTGTGCATGGTCTTGAGATCCAAAAACTGTGCTTCGATCTGCGTGTAAAATCTCATCAATTTCAATTTGACAAAGTGAAAGCTGAGGTGAAATTCTCCATTCCCTTTCATGAAATCATGGGGGTTCAGCAGCTCGTGTTTTCCAGATGGCTATACGAAACCATTTACCCACTCTCCTCCTCAAAAAACTTCCACTGGTCGTACGCCAAGCTAGAAAGACAAGCAATTCCACGATTGTGGACTTGGCTCCAAAATCCGCAAAATAGATTGACCATGACATATCTCAATGTGAAGCTCGACATTAACCCTGAAGGGCAGGACGTTAATTTTCTTGTATCCCGACAAGCTCCTCAAAGAGATGTAGTTCACAACTACTTTGTGTCTGTTGTACCAGGAGATTGCATGTGGCATTTGTTTGATCGGCTTTGGTGGCTCAAATTCGAGAAGCTAGATCGAAATGTTCGCATCCAGTATTACACAGAATCAAAAAGAATAGCTATGGTGGAGGCGTTTCCAGGTCTCGCAGAACAAAAACACATTTTGCAAAGTAAGACAAGCCCAGTGCCTATAGTTCTAGACAGTATGAAAGGGAGCATTCTAGCTGTACCAACTTTGGGACTAAGTCGCGAGGGAATTCTGCTCGTCTGTAAGCTAAAAGCCTAACTCTGCTTGCGCGTGCATTGTGATCGGGATGCGATTGAATTTCATAAACAAGGTACCTAAAAAAAATTGTCTACTTCGGTGATAATCAGTCGAAACTAGTAGCCTGAAGTATTTCATCAAAATATGGGGCTACTCTGTTCAAAATTTATAGAACTTCAAAAATAAGTTACTGGTAAACTCAAGTATTGCTCGTAATTCTGCCGAAAGCAATCTGTTGGTGCTTACGTGCAAATTTTCCATACTGTGTTCCGAGAAACGCAACCATTTTGGTGCATTATCTCATTTCTCGTGTTTCAGACACAACGCAACGTCAATCAGGATATTCTATTTCGAGGTTTTCTCCATATTTAATTAACCATGGTGAAAGTGAGATATAAGAAGGGTTATTTTCCAATTCTAAAATTCCAATAATGAACCCAACTGTCACAGGTCGAAGAACAAAGGCTCTTGATCTGGATTGTATCTCTCACTTCATTGGAATTGATCTGAAACCAACTTTTAGGCTCACAACAAGTAAAAATGGAGTTATTCCTTGTCTAGTCTACTTCGCGGAGATCCATGCGAGGTGTAAATTCGAGATTCCTCCAAATTGCAGGCTGCAAGTTTCGTCCCGGGATCAGCATAGTCTTGAGGCATACAGATAATATATAGATACAAAAAGAGTAAGAAAATCCAAGAAGCGATGAAAGCATTGTATAATCCCTTGGAACTCAGTCTTGTCTGGCTTATACGCTTTAAGTTGGACCCGCGTTGAATACTGCACTGTTTCTCTGAACAGTCGCGCAACATCACCACTGACTTAAGCCAAACTGCAAGCACGTATAGGATTGAGACAACCAACTTGCCACCAACAGAAACCCATTTCTTTTTGCAAGAGCAGCATCCCAAAAAAATATGCTGTCTCTATATAGCCACGACCGACTGCAACTGGCTGTACCCACGCCGCGTGTCATGGGGCCCTATGCTGGCACTGGCGAGACACCCAAGCCTAGGACCGGCAGGTCTAAAAATGGCAGTCTTCTGGCCCAGAAATTTCAGATTGCGCACCAGCAAGTGAATCTTGACATAGACTTTTGTAATAAGCGGGCAGTTGGTCACACAGAGCTCTCAATCGTGCCAACATCGACGTCGCTTCGGACGATTCGCCTTGATGCTCGGACCATGTCTATAAAGAAGGTCTTCATCAACGGCAATGAACAAACTGATTACATACACAGAGACCTACTTTACATCAACAACCCAGAAACTTTTGAGGAGTGTGCCACTCTGCGGATTCCCAACATTTGGGACGTATACTCGTCAGGGCTCACCATCCATCAGCACCATCTCTTGCGCCAGAAGCTCAGTTACGTTTTTGGCCATCTAGAAGATGACTACAACCTCATGAGCGAAAAGGGGGAGAATCTCAACACAGAGGAACTCACAATTTTGCTCCCAGAAAAATTGAAGATGGAACTCGCGAACACTGTCCAGCGGACACCCACATCCGCTGCCCCCACTACAAGCTTAACCCCGAGTAATCTCAGGTTCAAAAATGGCAGCAATGATGTGTTTAACTCGATTCAAATCAGAATTGAGTACGAGATCATAAATCCAAAGGACGGTCTCAATTTCGTGTGCAATCCTACCACAGAAAAACGTATGTGGCACGTGTACACCAGTAACTCAGAGCACAATATATCTGCCTCATCCTGGGTTCCTTGTATTGATAGCTTACTTGAAAGAAGCAGCTGGTCGATTGAGCTCAGTATTCCACGATCAGTGAGAGATATAGTCGAAACCCAAGTTGATGAACCACATTCAACGCGCACAGCAACCGACAAGCCAGCATCCGTATATGATAAAACCACGGAAGAAGACAGATGTATGGCAGTATCTCACAGTGCAGATGCATCTGGCGTTGAGATAGAAATTGATGAGGACGACGACGACAGGGAAAACTATGACTTGTATGTATGCTCTGGAGATGTTAACAACACAAAAGAGGCACCTCATCCCACAGATATTTCCAAGAAGTTAGTTTCATGGTCCGTTTTCAACCCTGTTTGTGCGCATCACATTGGGTGGGCTGTGGGCGCCTACCAGAGCTTCGAACTTTCGGATTTTACCGACGGTTCGGCACAACTCGTGGATATGGACGACGAATATGAAGCAATGGAGAAAGATGAAACAAGCTCCTCTGTGTCTTTGTTCTACTTGCCAGGACAAGAGGAATTGGTTAAGAATACCTGCATTTTTGCGCAAAAGGCTCTAGATTTTTTTCTGAAAGAATACGGCTCGTTCCCTTTTAGCTCCTACGGAATTGCGTTCGTACAAGACCCACGGTATCAGAAAAACAACTTTGCAGGCTTGTCATTGCTAAGTGCCGATCTACTTTACCCAGCAACAATCATCGAGCCTATGTTCACAACCACTGAAGATATTCTCGAGTGCATCGCAGCACAATGGTCTGGTATCAGCATTGTTCCATTGACGTTCAATGACTTGTGGTGTACTATAGGCATTGCAAAGTTTATGACTTTCCAATTCACGAAATCACTAGTGGGTACGAATGAATTCAGGTACCAGATTCAGAAGAAGATGAGTGCTATTGTGGAAGAGGATGTGGGTCAACGTCCGCTTGGACTACAAGCACTTCAAGCTCCCATTTCTGAATTCAGTTTTGAGTTTATACGATTGAAGGCACCCATAATTCTCTTCATTCTAGATCGCAGAATGACTAAGACAGACAAATCATTTGGTTTCACGCGAGTGCTACCAAAATTGTTCTTACAGGCCATGTCAGGTGATCTTCAAAACGGAGCGTTGTCTACTCTGCATTTTCAGTACGTGTGCGAGAAAGTTAACAGAAACAGACTCGAGTCTTTCTTCAAGCAGTGGGTTTTTGGCGTTGGAACACCTATTTTCAACATCACTCAAAAATTTAACAAAAAGCGCTCTCTTATAGAAGTTGTTATCAGACAAAGCCAACTACAACAGGCTAAAGCACCACATCCAAAATCTGACACTTTCGCCCGAGATGCTGCTGCAATGCTCAACCAAGAGCAAACATTTCCAGTTCAGCAAACCTTTTTAGGACCAATGACGATAAGAGTTCATGAAGCTGACGGTACTCCATACGAGCATATTGTTGATATCAAAGACAAGGTCGTTAAATTTGACGTGCAATACAACACTAAGTTCAAGAGACTCAAAAAAAACAAAGAGGATAGTGCAGATGGTGCTCTGGTTTTTTCGAAGCTAGGAGACATATTGCAAGACGAAAAGGATCTATCAAAATGGAGATTTGAAGAGTGGCCCAAAAGGGATGAAGAATTTCTCGATCCTTTTGAATGGTTACGTGTAGACACAGATTTTGAATGGATTGCTACTTTCAACCTCAAGCAACCAGATTATATGTTTGGTTCGCAACTACAACAGGATCGAGACATCGAAGCACAAATCGCCGCTTGCGAGTATTTTGGGTTTCAGGAGAAACCTCTCATGGTGCATTGCACTATGTTGACCAGAACTTTGATGGATAGACGTTACTTCTATGGTGTTAGAATTGCAGCCGCAAAAGCCTTGGCAAATTTATCAAGAAGTGGAAATAATTTTTTTGGACTCGAGTACTTAATTCAAGCATTCAAGTCTCTTTATTGCTTTGAAAACAGTATGATCCCAAAAAGTAACAATTTTCAAGACTTTGGGGAGTTTTTTGTGCAGAAAGAAATACCTGGAATTATGGCTGACATCAAAGATGAAAACGGCGCGTCTCCCCCAAAAGTAAAAGCTTTACTTTACAACTTGTTGAAGTACAATGATAACTCAAATAATGACTTTGAGGATTGCTACTACTTATCAAGTCTTGTGAAAGCTTTAGTGAGATCTGTTATTCCCATTAATGAGGATGGGTCTTTTATGGAGACGCAAGCTGATGAAATTTCTGCTCTTGAGAATGAATCCAGAGAGCAGAAATTCATCAGTAAAGTTATTGAGGAGATTGAGAGATTACAAAAATTGGATCTTTGGGTGCCTTCTTATCAGTCGACAGTTTCAAGAACTTGCTTTGAACAAAAAGTTCTTTTGGCGAGAAACAATCTCTGCAATGTAACCTTTGAGGGATTGCTTCATCTTACTCATCAAAAACACGCTTCGTGGCAACGACTCATGGCTTTCGAAGGATTGCTCTTACTTGGCGGGTTGAAGAATGCAGAAGTATTGAAATACTTTTTGAAAGTATGCTTGCTTGAAGATTTGTCGACGCATTTCCAGTCTAGAATGATATCTGGTCTCATGAAAGCAGTATGTGAAGCCGCTATCCAAGGATTACCATCTACACTAGATGATCCTGAATTTAGGTCTTCAGAACAGGATCTTGGATCTAATGGGAAGCTTACAACCCAAAGTAATATGGTTGTGGTGGAAGAGTCACAAACTTCGGAAATGAATCTGCGAAGGGACGCTTTCGCTCGAGCTACTGTGAAAGGAGCAATTGAAATCTTACGTCGTGACTTGGGGATTGGCATTGGTCTTCAAACCATACTCTGGGAGTTTCTTCATACATCACTCTTGAGCATAAATGACAAAAAAGCCATTTTTTTGCTTTGCGACATTCTATATGAGGCAGTTGCGTCATTCCCAGTCACAATTCCGGTCCCTTGTGTCCCATTCGAGGAACTCAAGAAGAGGATAGTCGCAAAGATTTCAGGCGAGGGAAAAGTCACGATAAAACGTGAAGCGAGATTCAAAATTCAATTGAGCACAAAAATTCATATTTTTGAGAACAAGTTGAAGTCTAGTTGTTTATCCGAGAAAAAAGAGCAACCAGTCATACAACCTGAAGTGTCTGTTATTAACGTGACAGAAGAGCCGCCCGCTCCTCCAAAATTGAAACTCAAGATTTCCAGTTCCACAGCATCCAATACCCAAGAGGAGAAAAAATCTTGTGCAAATGTCATACCCACACAGTTAGTTACAAGAGATCTGCTCAACAAAATGCAGCTCAAAATAAAACTCCAGAAGGAAAAGCTCAAAGAGATGAAATCTGAAATCAGTCGTGAGGGGCTGAAATCACATATTTATCATGAGGCTTTGAAACAACGCATAAAAGTCATTGAATCGGTGAAATGCGACGGATCAGTCGTCAAGATCACATTTGGGGATAAGAAGATGCAACAGAATTTGGCTATAAGAAAGGCTACAAAAACACCTGCAAGATATGTGAGAATTTTTACTAAAAGAAGAAAGATTGAACTTTCTGCGGAGCCATTTCCCGAGAAAGAACCTCAACTAGCCGAGAAAGAGCCAACAATAAAACAAGACAAAGAACCGGATATGAAGGAGAAGCGAGCTATCAGTCAAGGAGACTCTATCTCGGAAGAAAACCCCAGAGTGATGATCACCGAAAATCTCGAAACAAGAAAAGTGGATTCGGAAGTTGCAAAGGAAGAAAGACAGAGCACGGGGGGAGATAACACTGGAAGACTTACCTCCATTTTAGAAAAACCCAATCCTTTCAAGAAAAGCTCTCTGGAGGAGCCCGGACCGGACAGATCTCGGGCTGCAAGCCCCTTCTCGAAGGAAACTTCTCCTACCAAGCTAACAAAGAGAAAAAAGACTAAGATCTACATCCATGGCAAATCCAACAACTCTCCTTCCCCAACAGGATTGGTCAATGAGATCAAGGCGCCCAACTCATCCTCTAACAAAAAGTCACCCTCCTCAGAAAGCCCGGACACCAAAGAGGAAATTGAGGGGCGTGTGGCGTCCGCTGAGCGTGGGGTGTCTGACATTCCTGCAGAAGAGCCCAAGCGTAAGCTCAAGTTGAAGCTTTCTTTGAAGTAGGTTAAAAGCTCTCCCGTGAATACTTTAATTAAAGATCGCATAGTATTTGGCAAAACACGGATATAAACGGCACCTTTTACCCAAGAAATAATCAAGCCAATTGAGTCACTGTGACCTCTTGTATATCATCATATTGGAGCGTTGTATTCTTTAGTTTGAATTTGATATCAGCATAAAGCCTCAACATAGGGTAGAAGACATTTTCCTTTCTTCCTTGGAAACTAGTTTAACTGTTGTGGATAGTTCAATAGCTGAAACCCGAGCAATTCTTTTTCGAAATCAATTGATGCGTCATGTCGAACTTTAGCCTGTTTAATTTTAACATCTCCAAGGCTACGCCGACAACATCGACAACAAACACCAATACCACATCCCTACCGGTATCAATAGTACAAAACCCAACTGCATCTGGTGAAGATTGCTCCAAAATGCTGCCAGACACTTCTTTGGCGTCTCTCAAGTTGCATAAAGGGTCTTCAGAAACATCTCCGAATTTTGGTAGTGTCAATACGACGAGCGCTTTGGTCGGTCCCAGCTCTGGCGCTCACTTACCTGGAAAAAATAGTATTGGAGAGAATCAAGACTTGATCAGTATTTTCGGGAAATTTAACATCGATGCGATAAAAAATCTGGCGGATATAGATCTGTTAGAAGAGAAATTTGACCAGTTCAAAGAACCGGAACAAAGTCTTTCACCAAGAGATAATGACATCAAAAAACTGAAGAAAGATGATTTAATACGCAGCGATGAAGAGGCACAAGCCGTATTTGACGCCAAAAACAAATCTAGGATGGAATTTTTTGTTCAGCATGGTTCATCAGGGGCAGAAAATGATCAAACAGAGGCCCCAAACTTTGTTGAAGTGCACAATGATCTTATACTGGGAGACCACAAGAGCAATGTGGCCAAAGCTGAAGCTGTGGATCAGTCTCTTAACAAGAATCTAATGGCAATACAGCCATACGTCATTGAAAAGACAACTATAAACTATGACGCAAGCTCAAAAACAAAGCTGGACTCTGAACTGTCGACCTCTATAGATATTCCTGCTGGATTTCACGAGAAGGCTCACATAGAAAGTACCAACGATTTCTTGGCTCTAGAAGATGGTGAATCAGTCGAAGAAGTGCATCTAGAAGTCACCAAAAAACAGGAATTTCCAGCCCTTGTGCAAAATCACACAGCTCAGCGAAGACCTTGCCCGCTAAGAAAGGATTCCATAGCGAAGGCTAGCAAGGGGATCGTAAATGCTAGTGAGCAGCACCAGCAATCTCATCGGCCATTTGATTTCCAAACATTTCTTTCACACCTAAAAAAGAAGAGCGCAGATCCAATAGTCAGGTATATTCGTTCTTTTTTGATGTCATTCGCCCGGCAAACAAGCGCAATGTCGGCAACGCAGATGTCGAAGGCAATCAGAAACTTTAAGTTATTCATCGAGGGAAAGTTCCGAGTATACGAGCCTTTCGCCTCAATGGACGAAACTGATTTAGAGAATTCTGTGGAAGGCGTGGAGAAATTAATTATGAATAGACTATATGAGTTTTGCTTTCCGCCTGAAGCAACAAAGAAGTTTGAATTTCATTCACCATCTGCGATGTCCCAGGATTTGTCCGATGATAGAGAGTTTTCGGCTCAGATAGAAAAGTTCAGCTGGATTCTGGGTGTTCATTTGGATGTTAATTTAGATGATCTATCCGAAAGAAAAAGGAGAGCATCAAAAGATGATGTTGATTACATGGAATATGCTGCAAGAGAGTTGAACAAAATTAATGATTACCGTGCTCCCAGAGACAAAATTATTTGCATATTGAATGCCTGCAAAATACTTTTCAGCCTCCTTAGAATCACAGACCAAGAGACTAATGCTGACTCTTTCATTCCGTTACTCATTCTCGTCATACTCAGATCCAAAACTAAGAACATTATCTGTAATTTACATTATATTGAAAGGTTCAGAGGAGAGAAGTGGTTGAACCACGGCGAAACGAGCTACTATCTTTCTACGGTAGAAGGCGCGATTACTTTCATCCAGAACATCAAGAGAGAGGATTTGACAATCGACCAAACTCACTACGATGCTCATATGGAGGCATGGGAAGCGGAATTGCGTCAAAAATCTCCAAAGCAAACCATTCCCAAAAAGGAAATATTGGAGTCAAGTTCCGAAGTAGCATCTCGCCAGAAGCTGGGAATTTTACCATCTAATGTTTTAATGGCAAGTGCTGAAATTTTCACCAAGTCAATAAGCAATTTGATAAGCAATCCCGAAGAAGCTGTTTCAGCTTCAAGGCCGACAGAAGAAGCTAGAACAAGTCAAGAACAAGTCGGTTTCACAGATAATCAGGTGGGTGAGACATTCAACCAATTGTGTGAAATATTCCCGTCACTTGACAAGGATATTATGAGAGACGTTGTCATAATGAATGGGGCAGACTTTGAGGTATCACTAGATGTGTGCCTACAACTCGTCAACGATGATTAAAGTTCAATATGGAAGTAAATGTGTTTATTAGGCATATCCGCTAGCTCCATTTCGGACATGCCCTTTGGTGACTTGATTTGGGAACTCTTTTTGTGTGACTCTGTGTGTTCTATAAATTTAACGAACCGTGCTGTACTCAGAATCTATTACCCAAAAGCTTCATTGCGGGCATTGCCTTTCGCTTCACACTGTATTCAAGAGAAACCACAAAACAAGCAAACTACGATCCCTTGAAGTTTACCTCCCTCATCAAATGTAGAAAATCAACCATTCAGTACAAAGGCAAAAACAGAGCTTCATAAAGAGGCCCAAAAGTCAAAATCTGAACTTTCAAACGAAAAATTGCCTTTCTGTTAGTTGCGGGCCGAGTTTGACACTTTATACGTATCTGTAAGCTGTTTAAAGATTTTTTACATATATTAGTTGTATAGTTTTGCTTCTTTAATCAGTTGAATCTAACAAAAACATTTCATACTAGTTATACCGCCATATGTTGTACTGTTACTTGTGCTGATAAATGATAGACATCTTTTTCATTTATTTTGGTAAGCTCAATCTAACACATGTATGAGAACCAAAAAGACGAAGATATTTTTGAGGAAGAAAATATTGATTTATCCGACAAAAAAATAAAGCTGTTTCGCCCTTTCCAAAGTTAAAAAAATATTGACTCCGGCGTGATTCGAACACGCGCATCTTACGGTAACAGAACTTGAGTCTGCCGCCTTAGACCGCTCGGCCACAGAGCCTTTGATGTTTACTGTGTTATGATACGACATGAGCAAGATTATAGATTCTTGGCATCCTGTATAATACGAAGGACGAAGAGTCTAAACATTCCTGATCGGGGTTACTCCTCACCTACTGTATAGAAGGGTTCCGAACTATAAAGGAGCGTGAGGCTGAGACATCCCTGAAGAAGGATAAGACTTTTTAGACATCGAGAATACGACAGATAGACTAGGCCTATCCACTAAGGCTGAACTATCTATAAACCGATCTACTCGTAGTTTAAGAGACAGCTCCAGGCTGTTTCATAATAGTTGGTAGCGCCGCTTAGTTACGACCATGGGAGAAACTACAATGAGCGCAGAGACAAATAAAGACACGTCGACCTTGACCTTCAACCCGACAATGTACTTCAGCGACGCAGAACAAGACCGGGCCGCTCAAGAATATTTGAGTAACATGAACCGCCTTCTCGAAACAAAAATCTGTCCATTACAGATGAGAAAAACAGAGTCAGCTTCTGCATGGATCACTTACGGGG